>NC_068437.1:40084521-40309521 GCF_023373465.1 Oncorhynchus keta | reverse complement strand
GGAAAACTCGCCTCCCTGCGGACCTGGCATCCTTTCACTCCCTCCTCTCTACATTTTCCTCCTCTGTCTCTGCTGCTAAAGCCACTTTCTACCACTCTAAATTCCAAGCATCTGCCTCTAACCCTAGTAAGCTCTTTGCCACCTTCTCCTCCCTCCTGAATCCTCCCCCCCCCCCCCTCCTCCCTCTCTGCAGATGACTTCGTCAACCATTTTGAAAAGAAGGTCGACGACATCCGATCCTCGTTTGCTAAGTCAAACGACACCGCTGGTTCTGCTCACACTGCCCTACCCTGTGCTCTGACCTCTTTCTCCCCTCTCTCTCCAGATGAAATCTCGCGTCTTGTGACGGCCGGCCGCCCAACAACCTGCCCGCTTGACCCTATCCCCTCCTCTCTTCTCCAGACCATTTCCGGAGACCTTCTCCCTTACCTCACCTCGCTCATCAACTCATCCCTGACCGCTGGCTACGTCCCTTCCGTCTTCAAGAGAGCGAGAGTTGCTCCCCTTCTGAAAAAACCTACACTCGATCCCTCCGATGTCAACAACTACAGACCAGTATCCCTTCTTTCTTTTCTCTCCAAAACTCTTGAACGTGCCGTCCTTGGCCAGCTCTCCCGCTATCTCTCTCAGAATGACCTTCTTGATCCAAATCAGTCAGGTTTCAAGACTAGTCATTCAACTGAGACTGCTCTTCTCTGTATCACGGAGGCGCTCCGCACTGCTAAAGCTAACTCTCTCTCCTCTGCTCTCATCCTTCTAGACCTATCGGCTGCCTTCGATACTGTGAACCATCAGATCCTCCTCTCCACCCTCTCCGAGTTGGGCATCTCCGGCGCGGCCCACGCTTGGATTGCGTCCTATCTGACAGGTCGCTCCTACCAGGTGGCGTGGCGAGAATCTGTCTGCTCACCACGCGCTCTCACCACTGGTGTCCCCCAGGGCTCTGTTCTAGGCCCTCTCCTATTCTCGCTATACACCAAGTCACTTGGCTCTGTCATAACCTCACATGGTCTCTCCTATCATTGCTATGCAGACGACACACAATTAATCTTCTCCTTTCCCCCTTCTGATGACCAGGTGGCGAATCGCATCTCTGCATGTCTGGCAGACATATCAGTGTGGATGACGGATCACCACCTCAAGCTGAACCTCGGCAAGACGGAGCTGCTCTTCCTCCCGGGGAAGGACTGCCCGTTCCATGATCTCGCCATCACGGTTGACAACTCCATTGTGTCCTCCTCCCAGAGCGCTAAGAACCTTGGCGTGATCCTGGACAACACCCTGTCGTTCTCAACTAACATCAAGGCGGTGGACCGTTCCTGTAGGTTCATGCTCTACAACATCCGCAGAGTACGACCCTGCCTCACACAGGAAGCGGCGCAGGTCCTAATCCAGGCACTTGTCATCTCCCGTCTGGATTACTGCAACTCGCTGTTGGCTGGGCTCCCTGCCTGTGCCATTAAACCCCTACAACTCATCCAGAACGCCGCAGCCCGTCTGGTGTTCAACCTTCCCAAGTTCTCTCACGTCACCCCGCTCCTCCGCTCTCTCCACTGGCTTCCAGTTGAAGCTCGCATCCGCTACAAGACCATGGTGCTTGCCTACGGAGCTGTGAGGGGAACGGCACCCTAACCCTAACCCTAACCCTCGGCAAGACGGAGCTGTACCTGTACCTCCAGGCTCTGATCAGGCCCTACACCCAAACAAGGGCACTGCGTTCATCCACCTCTGGCCTGCTCGCCTCCCTACCACTGAGGAAGTACAGTTCCCGCTCAGCCCAGTCAAAACTGTTCGCTGCTCTGGCCCCCCAATGGTGGAACAAACTCCCTCACGACGCCAGGACAGCGGAGTCAATCACCACCTTCCGGAGACACCTGAAACCCCACCTCTTTAAGGAATACCTAGGATAGGATAAAGTAATCCTTCTCACCCCCCCCCCTTAAAAGATTTAGATGCACTATTGTAAAGTGGCTGTTCCACTGGATCTCATAAGGTGAATGCACCAATTTGTAAGTCGCTCTGGATAAGAGCGTCTGCTAAATGACTTAAATGTAAATGTAAAACATCCGATCCCATTGCATCCATCAATAGCTTGGCGAAGAAGTCGGTGGGGCGGGAGCCCGCCTCTATCCCCTCTGCCAGACCAACAACGCGAAGGTTATTACGTCTGGATTGGCCCTCCAGGTCCACCACTTTCACAGAAAGCCTCTGCACAGTATCCTGCAATGACGTGCATAGCTTCTCTAACTCGTCGATCCTACCAGCGTTGAATTCAGAAGCTTTCTCAAGGTCCACAATACTCTGGCCATGCGAAGCGACCGTTCGAATGACGCTCTCGATTTTGGTGTCCAGCTCAGCAATAGTGGCCTTCAGATCCTCAGCTATAGCAACACGTAGCTCCCCCAGAGCCCGGGTAAGTTCTGTAAGTGTCACGTTGTTGCATGTGCCTCCCGCCATGTCTGTCTCGTTGTTTAGTGGGGAGTAGGCCTCCGCTGTGGATTTATTGTCCTTTGGTCGCTTATTACTCTGCATTTTCATATAAAAAGTTACAATCTTGTATTAGAAAGAAACGTTTGTTGTAAAAAAATGCCATAAAGTAGGTTAAATTAGATTATTTCGCAAAAAAGTTACAGGAGCCTCTCACACACAGCCGTTCACTCCAACATGCTAGCTCCGCCCCCAAAATGTTGCAGTTTTAAAGGTAATTTCAAAAAGGAAAACAAAAAATGTGTGTGTATTTTACAATTCAAACTCTCAACAGTAAGTGGAGAGCCCTACTTAGTTCCTAAAAAAAAACACGGGGCCCCAAACAGTCAATTCTGCCTGCGACAAGATGGTGTGGTGATCTTCAAATCATATTGCTTGCAGTTTCAATATTTGGAGGATCATTGTGTTGATAGGCACTAGTCCTGGGCTCTTGGCAGCGCCTGAACTGTAATTGATCTCTAGATTGTAATTGATCTGTTCATTCCTGATCCTACCCAGTGTTTAGAGAAGCAAATTCATGAAGTTGGTTAGGGTATGACCACTGACCAACTGGGCCAGTCATCTGTGTTGAAAGTGTTCCAGTCACTGCAATACCCATAAAACTGCATTGGTGCGATCCCTCTGTTTCTACAAATAAAACAACCCGGAAATAGCTGTGGTGTCTTTTTACTATTCATTTACACACTGTTATGACCAAGCATTGTTGGAAAACATAATTTACATGACTAAAGTAGAACATTACTCTGCCATTGAAGTTATTTGCATATGCTGTTTTAACCTCAGACTCATTTCACTGGGTTTGTTATGTCCTGTAATTTGCCTTATGTAAAATTGGCCCGTTTTGAGGCATTTGTGATACAAAAGGCAGAGATGTCATCGGTATGTGAATGGTGAAGTATAAACAGGTACAATCTCTCACTCCTAATGAACCCCACAGTGGGAGACTCAGGTTCATGGCTGCCTGGCCATTGTCTAATGTCTACCTTACTCCCTGTATATGGAGTGATGGTTATAACACACACATGCACTTCTCACACACGCGCACACTTAACACACATACATTTACATTCTCTTTCTCTCTCACTTTCTTTATGACCTAATTATGGCACCAGTGGAATAACCACTGAGTCCCAGTTCCCATAGTAACTATAATGTGCAAGCTTTAACGCAGTAAAAGTCCCCTCAATGACCCACCCACCTTTTTATGGAAACTGCCAGACTGCTCTATGCAGTGTGTGACACAGATCAGATTTTACACATGGTTCCTTGTGTGTCTTGGTCAGGTATAAGTACATGTTTTTACAGTGAAGGAGTCTTCCAGAGGATCCATGCAGAGCTCAGAACCACGGAGCTTCTCTTCTCCACAGGAAAAAACAACCCACAATCACAACTTATCGGGAAATAGACAGAAAGTATATATTTTTTTGTGTCCACCACACAATTTTGTATTAGGTGCATTCCAATCACAGATGAAGGCAGTAGGTTATTTAAGACAGAAACAATAGGAGGGAGGTGAGGTGGGCGTATAACGCGAAGGTCTAGCAACCCAAATTGCATGTTCAAATCACACAATGGACAATTTTAGCTAATTAGCAAATACTTCTTACTTTTTAACTACTTAGCTAGCGTGTTATCTAACCATAACCTTAACCTGTGTGCCTGTCACGAACATAGCAAGTCATTTGTGTCTATTTCACAACAATCTGTGATAGCATGTTGGAAAATCCCAGCTGATAAAAGCCCATAACAGTCAAACACTGAGTGGGTGTGTTGAAGACTTTCACTCTGACTCTCCAACACTCAGTTCTTTATCAACATTTTAGGCAATCATTTTTATGTTTTGTGTTGTTTCTTTCCATGATTCATTGAAACACACTGTTTTTAAAAACGGAGCTTAACAAAGGGAAATGTGGCAGCATCACATTAATTAGATTCATGTCCTTCCTAGTCGTGGCACAGGACTCCCCGGAGGGGCCTCCCTGATGTACCGAGGGTCCCCATGAACACACACACACTGCAATTACATAGTGGTAAAGGTCCACTCAGAACATCTAAACAAGCTGCTCTCAACAGTGCAATATATCCAGCTAATGACACAAAGATGGAAGAAGTGAAGTTTGTTTATTTGAGAGACGGCTCTTGGTAAGACCATGAAATGTGTTTATTTGTTTTTAATCACCCTATGTGTTTACAATACCCCAGTGCTATTCCCTAGAAGTAATGGCTAAAATGTGCATCTATCCACTGTTTACTACGGCACACCTTCGATAGCCTGAACTTGTGACGGAAAATGTGTGTTGGTCATTTTTCTTTTTACTAACAAAAAACATATAAGCATGTATAAATTATTTTTATATTCTCCAATAACAGGTTTAAATGCGGAGAATAAAACACTAGAACCGATCCGGCTTGCCACAATCACACCAAAGCATTGGCAGGGCTCATAATAGCAGGAGGCCACAATCACACCAAAGCATTGGCAGGGCTCATAATAGCAGGAGGCCACAATCACACCAAAGCATTGGCAGGGCACATAATAGTGAATAGATTTGAGGCTGCAGGAGATGACACTGACACAGATAGTTGTGTGGCATCACCTTTGAAGTGGGACAGTGTATTGGATCATATTTTGGGGGGCATGTGAGTTTCATTAAGAAATCATGGATATGTTTCATGAATGAGGCTATAGTGTGGTAGCCATGGTTTTAAGGTTATAGCTTTCTGTCCCACAGACTTACCCACCAGCTGGCTCATCCTTCACTCACAGGAAAGTCAGGGGAAAATGGCAGTCTGGAAAGAAATAGCTATTTTCTCTTATTCTCCTGGTTAATCGTGTGATACTGCTCTCTGTGTTATGTGTCAATAATAATATACTAAAAAGGACTATGGGCCACTGTAATAATGAGCAGAACAAATGGCTTCTCAAGGTCTCAGTCTGAGGCCTGGGAGAGTGCTGTGTTTGCAGGAGAGCTGTTACCTTGGCCGGGAATTGTGCTCCTTGTAATCTGTTGTCACTCAAAGTGGCCCAAAGTAGCAAGTGAAATAGATAATAAACAAAAGTGAAAGAAGAAAGTGCAGCAGTTTTACGGGCACCCAACCAATTGTGCTATTATGTGGGGGTTTTTCATGTTATTTGTAACTTATTTTGTACATAATGTTTCTGCCATCGTATCTTACAGCAAAAAAATAACTTCTGGATGTCAGGACAGCGATCACTCACCTCGGATTAGACAAAGATTTTTTTTCTTCAACAAGCAGGACGCACGGGATATCCGTCTAGCACCCGACAAGGCCAACATCCCCGTTATTGGAAAGAGGAAGAGACGTAGGTACAGAGGACACAGAGTGGGGTTCCTTGTAAGGATCCGCAGACGGCGAGTGGGAAAACTGCCGTTACCGTCAATATTACTCGCCAACATGCAATCATTGGAGAATGAATTAGACGAGGTACGATCACGAATATCCTACCAACGGGACATCAAAACCTGTAATATCTTATGTTTCACAGAATCGTGGCTGAATGATGACATGGATATTCAGCTAGCGGGATATATGCTGCACTGGCAAGATAGAACAGCACACTCCGATGAGGGGGAGGTCTGTGCATATTTGTAAACAACAGCTGGTGCACAAAATCTAAGGAAGTCTCTATATTTTGCTCGCCTATTGTAGAGAATCTTATGATAAACTGCAGATCACACTATTTGCCAAGAGAGTTTTCAGCTATACTTTTCGGGGCTGTTTATTTACGACCACAGACGGATGCTGGCACTAGACCACACTCAGTCAGCTGTATAAGGAAATAAGCAAACAGGAAACAGCTCACCCAGAGGCGCCACTCCTAGTGGCCGGAGACTTTAATGCAGGGAAACTTTAAATCAGTTCTACCTAATTTCTATCAACATGTTAAATGTGCAACCAGAGGGAAAATAATTATTGATCACCTGTACTCCACACACAGAGAGGCGTACAAAGCTCTCCCTCGCCCTCCATTTGGTAAACCTGACCACAATTCTATCCTCCTGATTCCTGCTTACAAGTAAAAATTAAAGCAGGAAGCACCAGTGACTCGATCTATAAAAAAGTGGTCAGATGAAGCAGATGCTAAACTACAGGACTGTTTTGCTATCACAGACTGGAACATGTTCCGGAATTCTTCTGATGGCATTGAGGAGTACACCACATCAGTCACTGGCTTTATCAATAAGTGCATCGAGGACGTTGTCTCCACAGTGACTGTATGTACATACCCCAACCAGAAGCCATGGATTACAGGCAACATTCGCACTGAGCTAAAGGGTAGAGCTTACGCTTTCAATGTGCGGGACTCTAACCCAGAAGGTCATAAGAAATCCTGCTATGCCCTCCAACGAACCATCAAGCAGGCACAGCGTCAATACAGGAAAATAACCTAACACTCAACGTCAACAAAACAAAGGAGATGATCGTGGACTTCAGGAAACAGCAGAGGGAGCACCCCCCTATCCACATCGATGGGACAGTAGTGGAGAGGGCAGTAAGTTTTAAGTTCCTCGGCGTTCACATCACGGACAAACTGAATTGGTCCACCCACACAGACGGCGTGTGGGTGGGTGTGAGGAGGCTGAATAAATATTCCTTGTCACCAAAATCACTCAAACTTTAACAGATGCACAATCGAGAGCATCCTGTCGGGCTGTATCACCGCCGGGTACGGCAACTGCTCCGCCCCCACAACCGTAAGGCTCTTCAGAGTGTAGTGAGGTCTGTGCCACGCATCACCGGGGGCAAACTAGGACACCTACACCACCCGATGTCACAGGAAGGCCATAAAGATCATCAAGGACAACAACCACCTGAGCCACTGCCTGTTCACCCCGCTATCATCCAGAAGGCGTGGTCAGTACAGGTGCATCAAAGCAGGGACCGAGAGACTGAAAAACAGCTTCTATCTCAAGGCCATCAGACTGTTAAACAGCCACCATTCACATTGAGTGGCTGCTGCCAATATACTGACTTAACTCCAGTCATTTTACTATTGGAAAATTGATGTAAAAATGTATCACTAGCCACTTTAAACAATGCCACTTAATATAATGTTTACATACACTACATTACTCATCTCATATGTATATACTGTACTCTATACTGCATCTTGCCTATACCGTTCTGTACCATCAATCATTCATATATTTGTATGTACATATTCTTCATCCCTTTACACTTGTGTGTATAAGGTAGTTGTTGTAGAATTGTTAGGTTAGATTACTCGTTGGTTATTACTGCATTGTCGGACCTACAGGCACATGATTGGCCTGACTGAAACATGGCTTAAGCCTGATGAATTTACTGTGTTAAATGAGGCCTCACCTCCCGGTTACACTAGTGACCATATTCCCTGTACAAAGGCGGAGGTGTTACTAACATTTACTATAGCAAAATTCAATTTACAAAAAAAATGACGTTTTCGTCTTTTGAGCTTCGAGTCATGAAATCTATGCAGCCCACTCAATCACTTTTATCGCTGCTGTTTACAGGCCTCCTGGGCCATATACAGCGTTCCTTACAGAGTTCCCTGAATTCCTATCGGACCTTGTAGCCATAGCAGATAATATTAGAATTTTTGGTGATTTTAATATCCACATGGAAAAGTCCACAGACCCACTCCAAAAGGCTTTTGGAGCCATCATCGGTTTTGTCCAACATGTCTCTGGACCTACTCACTGTCACAGTCTGGACCTAGTTTTGTCCCATGGAATAAATGTTGTGGATCTTAATGTTTTTCCTCATAATCCTTGACTATCGGACCACCATTTTATTACGTTTGCAATCGCAACAAATAATCTGCTCAGACCCCAACCAAGGAGCATCAAAAGCATCAGAAGTGCTATGAATTCTCAGACAACACAAAGATTCCTTGATGCTCTTCCAGACTCCCTCTGCCTACCCAAGGACGTCAGACGACAAAAATCAGTTAACCACCTAACTGAGGAACTCAATTTAACCTTGCGCAATACCCTAGATGCAGTTGCACCCCTAAAAACTAAAAACATTTATCATAAGAAACTAGCTCCCTGGTATACAGAAAATACCCGAGCTCTGAAGCAAGCTTCCAGAAAATTGGAACGGAAATGGCGCCACACCAAACGGGAAGTCTTCCGACTAGCTTGGAAAGACAGTACCGTGCAGTATCAAAGAGCCCTCACTGCTGCTCGATCATCCTATTTTTCCAACTTAATTGAGGAAAATAAGAACAATCTGAAATGTATTTTTGAAACTGTCGCAAAGCTAACTAAAAATCAGCATTCCCCAAGAGAGGATGGCTTTCACTTCAGCAGTAATAAATTCATGAACTTCTTTTAGGAAAAAATCATGATCATTAGAAAGCAAATTACAGACTACTCTTTAAATCTGCGTATTCCTCCAAAGCTCAGTTGTCCTGAGTCTGCACAACTCTGCCAGGACCTAGGATCAAGAGAGACACTCAAGTGTTTTAGTACTAAATCTCTTGACACAATGATGAAAATAATCATGGCCTCTAAACCTTCAAGCTGCATACTGGACCCTATTCCAACTAAACTACTGAAAGTGCTGCTTCCTGTGCTTGGCCCTCCTATGTTGAACATAATAAACGGCTCTCTATCCACCGGATGTGTACCAAACTCACTAAAAGTGGCAGAAATAAAGCCTCTCTTGAAAAAGCCAAAGGGCCTCCTGGGTGGCGCAGTGGTTAAGGGCGCTGTACTGCATCGCCAGCTGTGCCATCAGAGTCCCTGGGTTCGCGCCCAGGCTCTGTCGTAACTGGCGGGAGGTCTGTGGGGTGACGCACAATCGGCCTAGCGTTGCCCGGGTTAGGTTCTTGTCTCATCGCGCACCAGCGACTCCTGTGGCGGGCTGGGTGCAGTGTGCGCTAGCCAAGGTGGCCAGGTGCACAGTGTTTCCTCCGGCGCATTGGCTTCTGGGTTGGATGCACACTGTGTTAAGAAGCAGTGCGGCTTGGTTGGGTTGTGTATTGGAGGACGCATGACTTTCAACCTTTGTCTCTCCCGAGCCCGTACGGGAGTTGTAGCGATGAGACAAGATAGTAGCTACTACAACATTTGGATACCATGAAATTGGGGAGAAAAAGGGGTAAAATGAAAAAAAAAAAATTTAAAAGCCAAACCCAGAAAATATAAAAACTATTGGCCTATATTGAATTCCATTCCTCTCAAATTTTTGAAAAAGCTGTTGGGCAGCAACTCACTAAGCAAACTAAGCAAACAGCTTTCTCCTATAGAGCTCAATTTTTATGGAATGGTCTGCCTACCCATGTGAGAGATGCAGACTCGGTCTCAACCTTTAAGTCTTTTCCTCTCTCCACTGGGATTCTCTGCCTCTAACCCTCTAATTACAGGGGCTGCGTCACTGGCTTCCCGGTGCTCTTCCATGCCGTCCCTAGGAGGGGTGCGTCACTTGAGTGGGTTGAGTCACTGACGTGATCTTCCTGTTTCGGTTGGCGCCCCCCCTTGGTTTGTGCCGTGGCGGAGATCTTTGTGGGCTATACTCAGCATTGTCTCAGGATGGTAAGTTGGTGGTTGAAGATATCCCTCTAGTGGTGTGGGCGCTGTGCTTTGGCAAAGTGGGTGGGGTTATATCCTGCCTGTTTGGCCCTGTCCGGGGGTATCATCGGATGGGGCCACAGTGTCTCCAGACCCCTCCTGTCTCAGCCTCCAGCAGTTATGATGCAGTAGTTTGTGTGTCGAGGGGCTAGGGTCAGTTTGTTATATCTGGAGTATTTCTCCTGTGTTATCCAGTGTCCTGTGAATTTAAGTATGCTCTCTCTAACTCTCTCTTTCTCTCTCGGAGGACCTGAGCCCTAAGACCATGCCTCAGGACTACCTGGCATGATGACTCCTTGCTGTCCCCAGTCCACCTGACCGTGCTGCTGCTCCAGTTGCAACTGTTCTGCCTGCGGCTTTGGAACCCTGACCTGTTCACCAGATGTGCTACCTGTCCCAGACCTGCTGTTTTCAACTCTCTAGAGACAGCAGGAGCGGTAGAGATTCTCTGAATGATCGGCTATGAAAAGCCAACTGACATTTACTCCTGATGTGCTGACTTGTTGCACCCTCGACAACTACTGTGATTATTATTATTTGACCATGCTGGTCATTTATGAACATTTGATCATCTCGGCCATGTTCTGTTATAATCTCCACCCGGCACAGCCAGAAGAGGACTGGCCACCCCTCATAGCCTGGTTCCTCTCTAGGTTTCTTCCTAGGTTTTGGCCTTTCTAGGGAGTTTTTCCTAGCCACCGTGCTTCTACACCTGCATTGCTTTCTGTTTGGGGTTTTAGGCTGGGTTCTGTACAGCACTTTGAGATATCAGCTGATGTAAGAAGGGCTATACAAAATACATTTGATTAGATTTGATACAAAGATGTACAGACAAGACCCCCAGCAGCTTGTCAAGCCCCTGCCATCAAGGATATGAAATGGATGCAATACTGTACAGATAGAGTAAGGTGTAATACAAATAGTAAAGGATGTACAGTATATGGTAAGTATATACTCATCTGGAAATATATTGTAAAATATGTGTGACAATTCTTTGGTGTGCCCAGTTCTTATATTTTTTATGTTATACAGAAAGACTTTACTGAATATTGACTTTCCATGAAAAATGCTTTCTTGCTGAATGGCAACAGCAAGTTCAATAAAGCCCAAAGGCCCTAAAAGGCCCTCAATTTTCACTTACCTCATAGTTCATACTTTAATGGTTTTTAAAGGAGCTTCCCGGGGAGTGAACGTCAACTAGCAGTATAGAGCGCAGTTGTTCACAAACAGCTAAATGTTAAAAACAGGGAATTGGAGCTAGCTAACCATGTAATTTAATATAAGCAAACCCCATTCAAGAAGCTATATTAGCCGACATGGAGAAGCCCCTGTAGAGTTGTTAGGGTGCTTAAAGCAAAGCCCTTTTCACCCTACAATCAACAGTTAGTGCGAAGGCTTAACTCCTGAGTATACGCTCAGAGCAACTGAACCTCAACACTCTCCCTGAACAAGAACCATCTTGACATATGGACATTCATAGAACAATTATATGCCTCAGAAAGACAACCTACACTAAAGGAACAGAACTGTAGATCTTGAAGATACACATTGTTTCACTGTTATACCTTACTACTTACTCTTTGTCTGACATCATACCACATTCACCAATGCCATATTATGCTAATAAAAACGACACACTTTAAAATAAACAGAATTAGACAGAGTAAAAACAGAAGGGTAAGGACAGTAGTATCTCCACAACTTATTGTAATCGGAGAACTGTTGTGATATCATTGACTTATCTGACTGGCAAGTCAGATTCATTTGTCGGGGATGGAGATGTGTGCTTTCCCAGCTGTGACACCACTGTCACCACATCCACTGGGCCCTGCAGGACCTGTGCTCTGCTGTAGGGCTCTACTGGTGACCTCAGATTCACATGACAAGCCTCCCTGCAGTGACAGTGATATGTCAAGGTTGAAGTCTCTTTTATGGTTCTGCACTTCTCCGAGTCCCTATATATCTGCTTTTGACATGAGATAATAACAATATATTCATAACTGATATGATATATCAGAGGCAGAGCATGTCATTTAAAGGCCATTTGGTTATAGGCTGCAGAACAAGCCTTTATGTCATTTCTTTCTTTGCCAATATCGTATTACAGTGTCTCTGCTAAAATGAAAAGGTATGTTTTATATACATCATATTTTAATATACAGAATAATGTGTTTTCTATATCCAACCTGTCTTATGGAGGGAGAGAAAATTATTAGGCTATCCCACCCTCTGTTCTTTGCAATCACATGCACTTTCTGAAGATCATAAAAATGGTTATTTCTGCTTCATATAAACAATGTTAGACTTTATTTCCAACTGGAACATGTCTTGCAGAATGGCATTTATATTTTGCCAGACTAAAGTGTGAGCATAAGTAAAGCGACTTGTTTCTGGAGTTGAATAGGCTGATGAAAATAGCCTACCTGTAAAGGGTCGCTTGCCTCTCATAAGTGAACACGGACAGTCGGACAGTTGTTTGAGTGCACAGTGCTGTGGTTTACTTTTATGCATAGTACTGTAGTCCTGTATTTGTCATTTTGAATAAACACACTACAGGCAGCAGATGGGACAAACATAACATTTGACTTTGACAACTTGGTTTACAAAGGCACAAAACTTTAGTGTGCTCACATACTGTCATGGGCGTCGTCGTGGAAATGACCGGACCAAGGTGCAGCGTGGTGAGCGTACATTTTCCTTTATTTATGTAAATGTTGCCAAAAAAACAAGAACCAAAGCAACAACCATGACACTTACTAGGGCTATAGTGCCACAAACAAAGATAACTACCCACAAAATACAAAGGAAAAAAGGCTGCCTAAGTATGATTCCCAATCAGAGGCAACGATAGACAGCTGTCCCTGATTGAGAACCATACCCGGCCAAAACATAGAAACAGAAAACATAGAAATAAAGAAACTAGAATGCCCACCCTAGTCACACCCTGGCCTACCCAAAATAGAGAATAAAAGCCTCTCTATGGCCAGGGCGTGACACATACAGTAAGTGATGGTTGTGTGACATTACACTGTATAATACACCCCAGTACTTTATTCAAGTCAATCGTTTGTTTTAATGGATTTAATTACAATATCTTGCTCCACAAGCAAAACTTTGGATTAATGATGTGGTAGGACTCATGAATGTCTGGGTTTATTCAAGGTCCCCAGCCATATCTGTGGACTTACAGAGCCTTGGAGAACACCTTGCACCTGAGTCAGAGGGGAAGGCTACAACAATAAACACCGGGTGATTGGACGACGACTGACTGCAGAAGACTGGGCCACACCTGATTGGCTCTGATTGAGCCAATTAAAGTGTATTTGATGTGAGGGGTTTAATGCATGGTGACCATGGCGACCTGCTTTAATGGGAGATGGTGGTTTACAGGACCAAACTAAGAAGGTAAGGATAAAAGGAACAGCTGAGGATGATGACAGTGAGGTCTGATTCTACCTATTCAGTTACATGTAGGCCTAGTGTAGATTAACTATGATGAAAAAATGTATAGTATACACTAGCCTTGAGAACCAGGCTTCCCTAATCAGAAGGAGGTGTGACAACAACGTGATTTGGAGGTATCGCTATGGAAGACTAAGTATGCACACTCTTAGAGAAAAAGGTTATTTGGCTGTCCCCATAGGAGAACCCTTTATTGGTTCCATGTAGATCCCTTTCTTTGTGGAGCGGGGTCTACATGGAACCCAACAGGGTTCTAACTGGAACCAAAAAGGGTTCCTCAAAAGGGTTCTCTTATGGGACAGCCGATGAACCCTTTTAGGTTCTAGGTTCTAGCCATTTTCTTTCTAAGAGTGCGCATAGAGTATGTACACCTCTCATCATCAGTCCTACGTCAGTTCTGTAAGCTTTGCACAGAGCACATACTGTGTATACATTCTGTCAGTGAGTAAAAGGCAACCATTTCGCCTGATGTCTCATACAAGGCACACACATGCCTAGTACCTCTGAGAAACAGTCCTCCTGGGAACTAAATGTATCACAGGGCATCACAATGAGCAACACCTCACAATGGCAATATCTCCCAGCCACTGCTGTTAAAAGGGATTTCACCTTAATGCTCGCAAAGCACATCATCCATCTCCACTGCTAAACTAATATCCAAGATTGCTAGGCTGCATAGAATACCAATTTGGAGGAATGACCTCTAGTGAGACAGAGGGTATGGGGTATAGGAGCACTGCCTATGTAGATACCTAGAGTCCAGAAGGCAGGACTGATTTGTTTAAGCTCTAGTGGTCTACAGTATGCAGGTAATCAGAGTCTGTCTCTGGTCCATGTGCGGCCCACACCTGTGATTAAGTCACTAATACAGCATGGTCGACCTGGGCAACTTTCATGCTTGATAAATCACTACTGCTGTGAACAGGGACTAAATTAGCATCTTATTATGATAATGACCTACCTTCTGTTTGTAGTGTAATGATCAAGATGGTCACAAGAGAAAACCACAGGGTATGAAATTAACTGCATCTGTGACGTGGTGAGGTTGGACCCAGGTGCAGAGAAGAGACCAGACAAGGAATCAGTGGTTAAAGATAAACATAATACTTTACTTAGAAATGATAAAGTTGTGTATAAAACACCTGATTAAATTGGTAAACCTGAGGAACCACTGGACTTGTTTGAGTGAGGCAGGACGAGGCCAGACGGTGACCGCCTTCACTTTTACGGGGTCCATTTGGATGCCGGCGGTAGAGATAATGTGGCCTAGGAAAGAAACTTGGGATACATGGAACTCACACTTCTCTATCTTGATGTATAGTAGAGTCTGCAGGAGGGTCTCAGGACTTGGCGGACGTGCAGGATGGTTTCCGGAAGGGTCTTGTAGAATATCAGGATGTCGTTGAGGTTAACAAAGACAAACCGATTCAACATATCCCTAAGCATGTGATTGACCAATGAAGACTGCTGGTGAGTTAGATCATTTGAGGGGCATGACTAAATGGCCACTCGGGGTGTTAAAGGCAGTTTTCCATTAATCTCCCTTCCTGATTCTCGCCAGATAGTAAGGCACACACAGATTGTAAGCGTTGCGGAGTTTCAGTTTGGTGAAGAATTGGGCCCCATGGGTCAACTCCAAGGTGGCGGACATCAGGGGTAGGGGGTACCGATTCTTAATCTTAATCCTGTTCAGCCCTCTAATCGATGCAGGGACGCAGACCTCCATCCTTTCCCACGAAGAAGCTTACACCAGCTGGGGATGTAGAGGAGCGAATGAAACCTGCCTGCTTCAACTCCCGGATGTAATTGTCCATGACTGTTGCTTCAGGGGTCGAGAGGGAGTACAGAAAAGTCTTGGTCTTCAATAGATGCCAGGGCACACGGCGAGACTCTTGGTGGGGGTCTTAGGCATTTAGTCTGGCAGTTCTTGTCCCGTGGACCAGGAAAATAGTGGGTTATGTAGCACTAGCCAGGCATACCCTTGGATAAGGGGGTTCTCAAGAGCAGTGATCAAATGAAAACAAAAAGTCTAAGTGGTTCACCCCAACCTGCAGTAGAATGGTCTTGGCCTGATATTCCACCGGGCCGGAGCGGCGTCCATCGAGGGCTTGAATCTGCAGAGGGATGGGACATTTCACGCAAGGGATTTGTAATTCTCTGGCAAAGGCTTGTTCAATGAAATTATCCACAGCCCCGGAGTCTACGAAGGCTTGAATGTGGTGCTGACAGTTGTCCTAATGGATGGTTGCGGGTAGTGTCAGACAATGACCGGGTAGCTGGGTTGTAACTGCACAGCTCATCAGGGTCTCCCCTTGTCCTGTCGAATCCCGGCGTTTCCGGTCAACTCTGGGCATGTAGAATGGAGATGGCCGAGACCTCCGCAGTAGAGGCAGTAGCCGTTGCGCATGCGCCTGTCACGTTCCTGTGGGCTCAGATGTGTGCGTCCCAGGTGCCTGAGCTCCTCAATGCTGGGCTCGGGGGGCTTGGTGTCCCCCTGGAAACCGGGATGTGTCAAAAAGGAGCTGTCTCACACGTTCTCGGATGTCAACCCTGATGGCCAGCGTTATCAGGGACTCGAGGTCCTCTCCCAGTTCCCGAGCAGCCAGTTCATCCTTGATGGAGTTAGACAGATCCTGGTGGAAAGCGGCTCCAGTATTCCACCCACTCTTGGCGGCGACGGTGCTGAACTCAATGGCGAAGTCAGCCACTGGTCTGGCCGCTTGGCAGAGGTTGAACAGTCGGCTATCCGCTTCTCATCCGCCAACTGGGTGGTTGAAGACTCGTCGCAGCTTGACAGTGAAGGCTAATATAGAGCTGCAGGATGGTGGCTGCTGTTCCCACACTGCCGTTGCTCACGGCCGGACTTTGCTCGAGAGTAGAGAGATGATATAGACGTTCCACACTGATTGGGCCATGATCGAGGAGGACTGTAGCTCGAACACCAGAGAGCACCGGAGGATCCGGAGGGTCTCTGATATTTGGGAGAGTTGTTCTTGCTGTCGCCCCAGCAGTGCTCTTTGCTAGGTTATAGCATTCTGGATCTGGGTGATCTCTGCTGGGTCCATGTTGAGGCAGAAGCTTGCTGTGATGTGGTGAGGTTGGACCCAGGTGCAGAGAAGAGACCAGACAAGGTGTCAGACATGTGCGTACTTGACGCAAAGTCAGGTGCAGGAGAGCAGAGAATTGTGAACAGGCGCACACTTAATTACAGCAGGAGAGATATACAGACGGACGCAGCTGCATCAAAAACCTCCTCCAGCCAACAAGGCAAAGTGTATAGCGTGCACAATAGTCACACAACATAAATGTATAACAATACAAATAAGCTTTGTGAAGACACACGGAAAATAACAAAAGCTTAGCCTAGTGCGCACAATACGTAACACACAAATAATTTCACACAAAGACATGAGGGGGAACAGAGGAATAAATACATGTAGTGTGATTGGGGAATGCGAACCAGGTGTGAATGGAACAAGACACAAAAAATGGATAATAGAAAAATGGAGTGGCGATGGCTAGAAAGCCGGTGACGTCGACCGCTGAACGCCGCCCGAACAAGAAGAGGAGCCGACTTCGGCAGAAGTCGTGACACAAGGAATCAGTGGTTAAGGATTAACATAATACTTTACTGAGAAAACTGTAGCTGCAGGATCACACTAAACTTGAAAAACAACAAACACTAAATCTAAAAAATAAAAATAATAAAAATAAAATAAAATGTAAACCTCACTCAGGAAAAAAACACACACAGTAAACAAGCTTCTACAAAGGACAACAGAAAACACACCTCATTTTAATGTCTGAATATAAGCTGTTAGCTCCTGGTGTTCGGGTTGGTGGAGGCTCCATTAAGAGGTTTTTAGTGAGCTGTCAGGTTGTCAGGTTTTTAGTGAGCTATTTTAAAGATTGTTTAATGGTTATGCCATTATGCCATTTAGATATGTCTCGATAACACACTGTTAGTATGACAGAGGATATCTCTCCACAGGTTTATTGATCTCACTTTTCCCACTTTGTCAGTGCTTTCAGGTGGTAGTTTTGAAGGAAACCTAATGAGGGATAATTCTATTTTGAAACTAATGGGCAGAGTTGGGCGTGCCAGGAGAGTTGGGGGTGCCAATAACAACTGCATGGTAAACATATGGATATTGCTGTTTCACATAGTGGATCTGATTCTCACCCTGATGATAATGGTAGGAGCTTAAATATCCTGTATAATACCTACTGCCTTTGTGCCCTTGCGCAAGGGACTTTACCCCTAAGCAACCCCTGCGCTGCTCCCAGCCTGTGATGTATGTGTGGAGTGTCAAATTGGGTATTGTACAACTAAGCAGGGTTAGTCCTGGTCAGTCCCTGCGTGGGAGACCAAATGCTGGTGGTGGTGTTGAAGGGCTAGTAGGAGTCACTCTTTCTTCTGGTCTAAAAAAAACACCCCAATACCACAGGGCAGAGATTGGGGACATTGCCCTGTGTAGGGTGCCATCTTTTCGATGGGACGTTAATCGGGTCTCCTGACGCTCAGTGGACACTAAAGATCCCACGACACTTATTGTAAGAGAAGGGGTGTTAACCCGTGTCCTAGCTAAATTTCCAATCAGACCCTCTTACCATCATGACCACCTAATCCTCCAACGCTTCCAATTGGCTCATTCATCTCCCATCCTTCCCCCTGTAACTATTCCCCGGGTCGTTCCTGTAAATGAGAATATGTTCTCAGTCAACTTACCTGGAAAAATAAGTCAAAAGAATATGCAGTCAAATTAACCAATAAAGCAAATGTTGTATTACTGTATTGTATCTAATATCTTCATGTCGTAGGCCTAAAGGGAAGTCAATTGCATTTACAGTTGAAGTTGGAAGTTTACATACTCTTAGGTTGGAGTCATTAAAACTGTTTTTCAACCACTCCACAAATTTCTTGTTAACAAACTATAATTTTGGCAAGTCAGTTAGGAAATCTACTTTGTGCATGACACAAGTATTTTTTCCAACAATTCTTTACAGACAGATTATTTCACTAATATCACTGTATCACAATTCCAGTGGGTCAGAAGTTTACATACACTAAGTTGACTGTGCCTTTTAAACAGCTCGGAAAATTCCAGAAAATGATGTCATGGCTTTAGAAGCTTCTGATAGGCTAATTGACATAATTTGAGTCAATTGGAGGTGTACCTGTGGATGTATTTCAAGGCCTGCCTTCAAACTCAGTGCTTCTTTACCACGTTCATCTGTACAAACAATAGTACGCAATTATAAACACCATGGGACCACGCAACCGTCATACCGCTCAGTCTCCTAGAGTTGAACATACTTTGGTGTGAAAAGTGCAAATCAATCCCAGAACAACAGCAAAGGACCTTGTGAAGGTGCTAGAGGAAACAGGTACACAAGTATCTATATCCACAGTAAAACAGGTTCTATATCGACATAACCTGAAAGGCCACTCACCAAGGAAGAAGCCACAGCTCCAAAACTGCCATAAAAAAGCCAGACTAGGGTTTGCAACTGCACATGGAGACAAAGAGTGTACTTTTTGGAGAAATGTCCTCTGGTCTGATAAAACAAAAATAGAACTGTTAAGCCATAATCACCATTGTTATGTTTGGAGGAAAAAGAGGGAGGCTTGCATTCCAAAGAATACCATCCCAACCGTGAAGCACGGGGGTGGCAGCATCATGTTGTGGGGGTGCTTTGCTGCAGGAGGGACTGGTGCACTTCACAAAATAGATGGCTTCATGAGAAGAGAAATTATGCGGATATATTGAAGCAACATCTCAAGACATCAGTCAGGAAGTTAAAGCTTGGTCGCAAATGGGTCTTCCAAATGGACAATGACCCCAAGCATACTTCCATACTTGAAGTTGTGACAAAATGGCTTAAGGACAAAGTCTAGGTATTGGAGTGGCCATCACAAAGCCCTGACCTCAATCCTACAGAAAATTTGTGGGCAGAACTGAAAAAGCATGTGCGAGCCAAGAGGCCTACAAACCTGACTCAGGTACACCAGCTCTGTCAGGAGGAATGGGCCCAATTTATTGTGGGAAGATGATGGAAGGCTACTCAAAACATTTGACCCAAGTTAAACAATTTAAAAGACAATGCTACCAAACACTAATTAAGTGCATGTACACTTCTGACCCACTGGTAATGTGATGAAAGAAATCATTCAATCTACTATTATTCTGCCATTTCACATTCTTAAAATAAAGTGGTGATCCTAACTGACCTAAAACAGGATATTTTTATTGGATTAAATTCCAGGAATTGTGAAAAACTGAGTTTAAATGTATTTGGCTAAAGTGTATTTAAACTTCCGACTTCAACTGTATTTTATGGAACAAAAATAGTAGTAGCACATTAGTAACTTATAAAACAGCATTGGGGTTTAGGTTGCTTGTGACAAAACACTGAAAGGTCACCTATGTGAATAATCCATTGTTTAACAATACTTAAATTCCCTAGGACTGATTCGGCTTTCAGATCTTCACTTTACGGGATACGATCTGTGAGTCATAGTATATCAATTCCACTCAATGGCAAAAAACAAGGATTGTTAAAAAATGAATGGTTCAGTTTTGGAATATAGCGGTCCCTCCAAACATCACATTCCTAAATAGACGTCCGTATCATGCCTGTAGGAGTCAGCAAACTAAGCTTCTCCACTTTTCTTCCCCCAGCATGCTCCATTTCCTTATCCAACGGGAGAAATGCGAGGTCAGTATCAGCAAGTAAACGAGATTCAGAAGTAGGCTACAGAAAGTCACTATTTACGTTTTTGCTAAATACCCCGTCTTCCTGGACACCCTATGGAGGGACAGAGCTCGAACAAATTATGAAACAGTAGGGCTAATATCTCGCTGTAGAAAACGGAATGAAAACTTTGTTCATTGCTTGCAAGTTCCCAGGCATGTTTTTTTCTGGATTTGCTCTGCGCCGATACAAGTGACAGTTTACAACAAAGTAATTTGTAAGGAGATTCTCGACAGGTAAGACTGCACTTTAAACTCTACATTATATTGTAGTAATTCACAGTACTGTTTTAGACAATTAATGGGTGTTTCGTTGTTGACTATGACAGTTCAATAACTTTACCAAGTTTGCTGATAGCTTTGTTTAGCTGAGCTGCTGATTTCACGAGCTGTTAGGGCTTCATACAGAGCACGTATCATTTGTTACAATGCGACAGACAACGATTATGTTGTGTAGTCTACCATAAAATAACATCACGTTCACATGATGTTAGTTACATGGGATTTATGTGTGAACATGTCACTCACTATAGGATACTAAATTAATACAAAATCAAATGTAGCCTCATGAAGTCTGAAGAAACATTATAAGCGTAACATTTGAAATGTACTTTTCGGGAAGACGTTTTCACATGTGATTAGCCAACAAGTGAGCATACAATTTGCATAAAATGGTGCCAGCAGAAATTGCTGCATGCATCATTCCTAAAGGAATGCATAGGGGTTATTATTCCTCTCATGCAGGGACCTAAGCAATGTGAAGAATCAAGAAATTCAGAGCACTTTGAGGAGGAACAGCTGAGAGGCGGCTAGTGCTGATCTAGTATGTGGGAAGCATGCCTTGTCGAACAACTGTCTTCTAGTTTGAACAACTGTCTAGTTTGAGTGCCATATTGTGTTGCAAAGGATGTGTCTGAAGCACAGATGAAGCCTATTTATTGCTTTAACAATGCTATCATGTCTGTATCAATGGCTTTTCAGACCGGCCGATTTTATTAGGGCCGTAGTTTTCATAAACAATTGGTAATCTGCATTTTTGGAATCCGATTATGGCCGATTCCATTGCACTCCACAAGGATAATGCGTGGCAGGCTGAGCACCTCTAACATGAGTATAGCAAGGACCCAAGGTAAATTGCTCGCTAGCATTAAACTTATCTTGTAAAAAAAAAAAACATAATCACTAGTTAACTAGACATGGTTGATATTACTAGTTTAACTAGCTTGTCCTGCGTTGCAAATAATCAATGTGGTGCCCGTTCATTTATTATTGAATCACAGCCTACTTTGCCAAAAGGGTGATGATTTAACAAGCGCATTTGTGAAAAAAGCACTGTCCGTTGTATCAATGTACCTAACCATAAACATCAATGCCTTTCTTAAAATCAATACACACAAGTATATATTTTTTAAACCTGCATATTTAGTTTAAAAATGTGTGTTAACAGGCAATATTAACTAGCGAAATTGTATCACTTCTCTTGTGTTCTGTGCAAGCAGAGTCAGGGTATATGCAGCAGTTTGGGCCGCCTGGCTTGTTGAACTAATTAATTTGCCTGAATTTTACATAATTATGACATAACATTGAAGGTTGTGCAATGTAACAGCAATATTTAGAGTTATGGATGACACCCGTTAGATAAAATATTGAACGGCTCCGTATTTCACTGAAAGGATAAACATTTTGTTTTCGAAATGATCGTTTCCGGATTTGACCGTATTAATGAGCGGTGGTAGGCAGCAGCAGTCATTCAAACAGCACTTTCCTGCATTTGCCAGCAGCTCTTCGCAATGCTTGAAGCACAGCCCTGTTTATGCCTTCAAGCTTATCAACTCCTGAGATTAGGCTGGCAATACTATAGTGCCTATAAGAACATCCAATAGTCAAAGGTATATGAAATACAAATGGTATAAAGAGAGAGTCCTATAATTCCTATAACTACAACTTAAAACTTCTTAACTGGAAATATTGAAGACTCATGTTAGAAGGAACCACCAGCTTTCATATGTTCTCATGTTCTGAGCAAGGAACTTAAACGTTAGCTTTTTTACATGGCACATATTGCACTTCTCCAACACTGTGTTTTTGCATCATTTAAACCAAATTGAACATGTTTCATTATTTATGAGACTAAATAGATTTTCTTTGTATTATATTAAGTTAAAATAAGTCTTCATTCAGTATTGTTGTAATTGTCATTAATATATTTATATAAATATATGCCTATTTAATCGGTATTGGCTTTTTTAGGTTATCCAATAATCGTTATCGGATTTCGGCGTTGAATCATTATCGGTCTAATTCCTTGTTTAGCCTACAACTATTGTCATTCCTTTTAAAAACTTCTTATGGACCAAATCCTGTTAGCTGGATTAATTTGACAACATCCGGTGAAATGGCAGAGCACGAAATTCCCCCAAAATTATTAGAAATATTTAACTTTCATACATTCACAAGTGCAATACACCAAATTAAAGCTTTACTTCTTGTTAATCTAGCCAATGTGTCAGATTTCAAAAAGGCTTTATGGCGAAAGGAAACAATGTGATTATCAGAGGACAGCACCCCATCAAACAAACACAGGACAATCATATTTCAACCTGCCAGGCATGACACAAAACTCAGAAATAACGATATAATTCCTGCTTACCTTTGAAGATCTTCTTCTGTTGGCACTCCAATATGTCCCAAACATCGCAAATGGTCCTTTTGTTCGATTAATTCCGTCGTTATATCCCCATTTATTTGGCGTGTTTGATTCAGAAAAACACTGGTTCCAACTCGCCCAGCATGGCTACAAAATATCTAATAAGTTACCTGTAAACTTTATCCAAACATTTCAAACAACTTTCCTAATCCAACTTGAAGTATTTTAAAACGTAAATAATTGATACAATTTAAGGCGGAATAAACTGCGTTCAATAGTGGATAAAATGAAAGTGGAGCGAGCTTCAATTCACGGGCCCCAAACAAGAGTACACTTGGCTATACACCCAGAAAGGAAATGGCTACTTCTTCATTTCTCAAAAGAAAAACATCAACCAATTTCTAAAGACTGTTGACATCTAGTGGAAGCTATAGGAACTGCAAGCATATTTCTATTAAAACGGGCTTGCCATAGGAAACCAATGGAAAACATATTGACCTCAAATATTTCCCTGGATGGATTGTGCTCTGGGTTTTGCCTGCCAAATCAGTTCTGTTATACTCAGACATTAATCAAACAGTTTTAGAAATGTCAGTGTCGTCTACCCAAATCTACTAATAACATGCATTTCCTAGCTTCTGGGTCTGAGTAGCCGGCAGTTTACTTTGGGCACGCTTTTCATCCGGACGTGAAAATACCAGCCCCTATCACAGAGAGATTTTAAGGGACAATCTACAGTTCAACCGATAACAACCCGGTCACCCTACCACTTTTTTGGGTAAACAGCTTAGGGGCTGGAGAAATGTAACCACTCTCAAATTCATAGATGGGGCTATGGATGCAAGTACTGACCATATATAAGTTCAAAATAATAGTTTATACCATGTTCTGAGGCTATACAGTTTTTTTTGTTATTACAATAAAGCAAGTAGAACATCTTTGTAGTTGGGTTTCTGATGGGGCAAGAAATAAGTTAGAGCCATTTAAAATTATATTCCTCAAGATTGCGGATTGTCCCAGATTTTTGGCTGTCTGGATCCCTGCTGTTTATTTTTTTTTTTCAATCTTCCCTGTGACCTGCCCTGTCTGGAACGGAACTAAGGAGTAACAGCGAAACCTACATTGTTATCATGACAAAGACCAAAGTTGGCGGGAGTACTGTTGAGGACAGGGGTGTGTCTCTATCACAGGTGAAGGATCTTTTAAATGAACAAAAATAGTTCAACAAGCAGTTGTTACAACAGCAAGAAAATAGTGTTTTGTTCAAATACTGGTGGAGTCAACTATTATAATAATGGACAACCTGACCAGAGATGTCCAGGACTTGAAGAACTCATCGAGCTCCCAGGGTCAACTCGATGAGTTTAAACAGGAGAATGTCAAGATGACAGCAATCTAAGTCATTGAGAAAGGACATCAGTTCTGTTTGTGAATCCATGCTTTCCAGCCCACAGGACTGGAAAACCCACCAGGTGACAAACCCAGGCCGATAGTGGTCAAGTTACTGAGGTTCAATGATAGGGTAGTTGTTCTGGAAAGAGCCAAGAACTTGAGAGGAACATATATAGTGCATTCAGAAAGTATTCATACCCTTTCTCTTTTTCCACGTTTTGTGATGTTACAGCCTTATTCTAAAATGGATTGAAGAACACTTTTCCTTGTCAATCTACACACAATACCCCAAAATGACCAATTGAAAAGTTTTTATTTAATTTGCACATTTATAACAAATTTAAACATACCTTATTTACATAAGTATTCTGACCCTTTGCTATGAGACTTGAAATTGAGTTCAGGTGCATCCTGTTTCCATTGATCATCCTTGAGATGTTTCCACAACTTATTTGGAGTCCACCTGTGGTAAATTCAATTGATTGGACATGATTTGGAAAGGCACACACCTGTCTACATTAGAGGTCGACCGATTTATGATTTTTCAACATTGATACTGATTATTGGAGGACCAAAAAAAGCCAAAACCGATTAATCAACTGATTAAAACATTTTTTTTTTTTTTTTTTTGAACACTTATTTTAACTTAATATAATATATAAATAAAATAAATGTGATTGTTTTTTATAAGATAAGATTAATGCTAGCTAGCAATTTACCTTGGCTTACTGCATTTGCGTAACAGGCAGTCAGTCTCCTTGTGGAGTGCAAAGAGAGAGAAGCAGGTCGCTATTGTGTTGGACTAGTTAACTGTAAGGTTGCAAGCGTGGATCCCCCGAGGTGACAAGGTGAAAATCTGTCGTTCTGCCTCTGAACAAGGCAGTTAACCACCGTTCCTAGGCTGTCATTGAAAATAAGAATGTGTTCTTAACCTCTTCAACCTATGGGGGCGCTATGTCATTATTGGATAAAAAAACGTGCCCGTTTTAAGCGCAATATTTTGTCACGAAAAGATGCTCGACTATGCATATAATTGACAGCTTTGGAAAGAAAACACTCTGACGTTTTCAAAACTGCAAAGATATTATCTGTGAGTGCCATAGAACTCATGCTACAGGCGAAACCATGATGAAAACTCAATCAGGAAATGAGCAGAATTTTTGAGGCTCTGTTTCCCATCGTCTCCTTATATGGCTGTGAATGTGTGATGAATGAACCTAAGCTCTCTGCCGTTCGTCCAAGATGTCTGCAGCATTGTGACGTATTTGTTGGCATATCATTGGAAGATTGGCCATAAGAGACTACATTTGCCAGGGGTCCGCCCGGTGTCCTTTGTCTAAATTGTTGCGTAATCTTCAGCTGCATGCATTTTGCCATGCGATTCAGAGGGGAAAGGACACTTCCACGAACCATATATCATCGAGGAGATATGTGAAAAACACCTTGAGGATTGGTTCTAAACAACGTTTGCCATGTTTCAGTCGATATTATGGAGTTAATTTGGAAAAAAGTTCGGCGTTTGGATAACTGAATTTTCGTTTTTTTTTTGGTAGCCAAACGTGACGCACCAAACGGACCGATTTCTCTTGCACAAATAATCTTTCAGGAAAACTGAACATTTGCTATCTAACTGAGTCTCCTCATTGAAAGCATTCGAAGTTCTTCAAAGGTAAATGATTTATTTTAATGTTTTTCTGTTTTTTGTGAAAATGTTGAGAAGCATATTTTTGAATATCTGAGATGACAGTGTTGTTAACAAAAGGCTAAGCTTGAGAGCTAGCATATTGATTTAATTTAATTTGCGATTTTCATGAATAGTTAACGTTGTGTTATGTTAATGAGCTTGCGGATAGATTTACACAATCCTGGATACAGGTTTTTTTTAGTAGCTAAACGTGACGCACAAAATGGAGCGATTTCTCCTAAACAAATAATCTTTCAGGAAAATCGGAACATTTGCTATCTAACTGAGTCTCCACATTGAAAACATCCAAAGTTCTTCAAAGGTAAATTATTTTATTTGAATGGTTTTCTGGTTTTTGTGAAAATGTTGCCTGCTGAATGCTAACGCTAAATGCTAATGCTAGCTATCAATAGCTATCAATACTGTTACACAAATGCTAGTTTTTCTATGGTTGAGAAGCATATTTTTGAAAATCTGAGATGACAGTGTTGTTAACAAAAGGTTAAGCTTGAGAGCTAGCATAATGATTTAATTTAATTTGCCATTTTCATGAATAGTTAACCTGTTAGGCCGCCCCATCCCGGATCCGGGATTGTGACTACAGCCTCAAGCTCATTACCATAACGCAACATTAGCGATTTCTGAAAATTGCAAAATAAATGAAATAAATATGCCTGTCCTCAAGCTTATCCTTTTCTTAACAATCCTGTCGTCTCAGATTTTCAAAATATGCTTTAGAACCAGAGAAAATCAATAATTTGTGTAAGAGTGGTGATAGCTAGCTTAGCATTTAGCGTTAGCATTTAGCACGCAACATTCACAAAAACCAGCAAAGGGATCAAATAAAATAATTTACCTTTGAAGAACTTCAGATGTTTCAATGAGGAGACTCTCAGTTACATAGCAGATGTCCAGTTTTTCCTGAAATATGCTTGTGTAGGACACAACGTTCCGTTTTGTTACTATGCATTTGGCTACCGAAACTAACTGAAAATTCAGTCACCTAAACGGAATTAAATCCATAATATCGACTGAAACATGGAAAACGTTGTTTGAATCAATCCTCAAGGTGTTTTGTCATATATCTCTTCATTGAAATGCCAGTCCTAGAAGCGTGCATTCTTCTCTGATTCGGATGGAAAAATACTGGGACCTGACTTTTGCGCAAACGCAGACACCATGACACTTGGTAATTGTAGGCTCTTATGGCCAATCTTCCAATGATATGCCTACAAATACGTCACAATGCTGCAGACACCTGGGGGAAACGATAGGAAGTGTCCGTTCATTCCTGTTGCATTCACAGCCATATAAGGAGATCATGGAAAACGTGCCTTCAGAAATCCTGTTGATTTCCTGGTCACTCAAACATCTTGGTTTTGCCTGTAGATATTGTTCTATGGCACTCACAGTGAAAATCTTTGCAGTTCTGGAAACGTCAGTGTCTTCTTTCCAAAACTATCAATTCCAAGCATAGTCGAGCATCTTTTCGTGACAAAATATCGCGCTAAAAACGGGCACGTCTTTTTATCCAAAAATGAAATACTGCCCCTATAGGTCTAACAGGTTAACGTTGCGTTATGGTAATGAGCTTGAGGCTGTATTCACGATCCCGGATCCGGGATGGCTCGCCGCAAGAAGTTAACTGACTTGCCTAGTTAAATAAAGATTAAAAAAAGGTATAAAGGTTGTTGTTTTTTAATCGGCAAATCGGCGCCCAAAATACCGATTTCCGATTTGTTATGAAAACTTGAAATCGTCCCTAATTAATCGGCCATTACGATTAATCGGTCAACCCCTCGTCTATATAAGGCCCCACAGTTGACAGTGCATGTCAGAGAAAATAACAACCATGAGGTTGAAGGAATTGTCCGTAGACCTCCGAGACAGGATTGTGTTGAGGCACAGATCTGGGGAAGGGTAACAAAATATTTCTGCAGCATTGAAGGTCCCCAAGAACACTGGCCGCCATCATTCTTAAATGGAAGCATTTTGGAACCACCAAGACTCTTCCTAGAGCTGGCCGCCCGGCAAACTGAGCAATCGGGAGAGAAGGACCTTGATCAGAGAGGTGACCAAGAACCCGATGGTCACTGTGACAGAGCTCCAGAGTTCCTCTGTGGAGATGGGAGAACCTTCCAGAAGGACAACCATCTCTGCAGACGGAAGCCACTCTTCAGTAAAAGACACATGAAGGCCCGCTTGGAGTTTGCCAAAAGGCACCTAAAGGACTCTGACCATGAGAAACAAGATTCTCTTGTCTGATGAAACCAAGATTGAACTCTTTGGCCTGAATGCCAAGTATCACATCTGGAGGAAACCTGGCACCATCCCTACGGTGAAGCATGGTGGTGGCAGCATAATTCTGTGGGGATGTTTTTCAGAGGTAGGGACTGGGAGACTAAACGGGATTGAGGGAAGGATGAACGGAGCAAAGTACAGAGCGATCCTTGATGAAAACCTGCTCCAGACCACTCAGGACCTCAGACTGGGGTGAAGACAGCGACCGAACAAGAAAACGACCCTAAGCACACAGCCAAGACAATGCAGGAGTGGCTTCGGGACAAGTTTCTGAATGTCATTGAGTGGCTCAGCCAGAGCCTGGACTTGAACCCAATAAAACATCTTGAGAGGATCTGCAGAGAATAATGGGAGAAATTTCCCGAATACAGGTGTGCCAAGCTTGTAGTGCCATACACAAGAAGACTCTAGGCTGTAATTGCAGCCAGAGGTGCTTCAACAAAGTACTGAAAAAAGGGTCAGAATACTTATGTAAATGTTATATTTCAATTTGCAAACATTTCTGAAAACCTGTTTTTTTTGTTTTGTCACTATGGGGTATTGTGTGTAGATTGAGGGGCAAAACACAATTAGTTCATTTTAGAATAAGGCTGTAACGTAACAAAATGTGGAAAAAGTCAAGGGGTCTGAATACTTTCCGAATGCATTGTATGTGTAACTGATAGATGCACACTCACACTACATGTTTAATGTTTTTAAATGTACTGTATGTAAATTGAAATGTATTTTTTGTTGTCTAACCACCTTAAGACTAGATATGACCATTGGCTTTGGCTAATGGTGATCCTAATAAATCAAATACAAAATCAGATTGCGCCATTTAAATGCATTTTCCATTGTCCTGGATCTGATACGTTTCCTCAAAAGCACTTGGTCGATATTGTCAACAGCCACATTTTTGGCTTTAACCTTTATTTACATAAACAGTTGACCCTGTTTTTATTTTTATTATTGAGCTCTTACAGTTGAGCCATGAGTGAAAAAGGGTGACATTTGGGGTGCATCTCATTTCTACAGTGCATTCTCCAGATGTTATGTGCATTGCACTTTACATGCTTTGAAGCATATTCAACGGTTCACTTGTAGCCCCGTTGTGGCTGACCACTCAATATACTGTACAATGTCTGTCAAGCCTGTACAAACCATTTTGTTCAGGCATGTTCTAATTTATCAGTCTGTCAAGTGTTTTCCAAGTCCACCGAAACAGACCAATGTCCTTCATACCAAATTTTGCCATACTTTTGGATTCTTCACCCTCTCCAGAGGGAAGTGTTGAAGCACAAACCAAATAGAACATTTTTATTATCCAATTCATACATACGCCCAATACAGAAGTCAGAGTACGCCTTTTCTAAATAAGGCTAATGATTTATGGGGAACTGTTTTTGCTTTTCTCTCTGCCTTTACACACGGCTGTCTGGTTCACATCCTTGCTCTGGCAGAGGGAATTAATTTACCTTTGTTACGCCTTCTGCTTTGCAGTTGACCCCACGTTTTCTCAAACCCTTCCTGCTCTAATGCTGGCCACGGGTCTGTGACCTCTTAGACCTGTAACTGAGGAGAAATGTCAGTTTCCCGTTTTATGTCCTTCTCAGAGAAGTGATGTGAATATGTAGACAACATGTAAAGATGGATGAGTTCTTTGCTACATACCTCATATGGATATCTCCCCTATATCCCTTACAAGGAAGGCCCAGGGATAATTAATAGCAATGCCGCACCCAAAGACAAAATGACCTCACTCCAGGACCCTCATCTGTTTTCCATTGTTTTGAGCCCTTCATTGGGCTGGTTTGCTTAATGAAGCCAATATAAAACTGCCTTCAAAGGGCACTGTGCACAGCAATCCCTCTCCATGACTATTTGGAATGAATGATAGAGCTCATAGAACTCCTCAGATACGCTGGTTAATTCACAGCAGCAGTGTTGGACAAACAGCAGCAGTCCCAATTAGGGTTGGAAACTTTACGGTAAATTTCTGGAATTTTTCAATGGGAAGTTACACCCTGGAATTTGGAGAATTTTGTTTTAAATTCATCAATAAAGTTAGCTTATGACAGTGAACCTTTTTGTGTGATACACAAGGCAATTCAAGTTATTGTGGCATATTTTGGTTAAGCTATCCTCAATTCAATGGAATTGCAACCCTCTGCATTCTTCCATCACATGTACAGCTGATTCTCAAGATCTTGCACACTAATGAGATGCTATTGAGCCCACATTACTACACTGTCTGAGCCACATGCTTTCTGGTAAGTTTTGATTACAATACTGGGTGGGGTGAATATATTTTATACGACATACATTATATTTTTTGATATCTAGTAAGTAGTAGCCTACAGCAAAGTGTGTTCATTTCTAACTTGTTATCAATTTCTGGTAGTTGGTTTTTTGCTACCATGTGGGTTTTAGCTCGCTTGAGCCTGTTTCCATACATGTTTAATTTTTAAAACATTTATCTTACAAAGGAGTTGTTTAATCTGACTGCGTAACTATTTATCTGTACATGGAATTGTATTAGTTTGTAATTTAAAAAAAAAATGTTGTTCAATCCTTTACAGGTAAATTCCACGGGCACTAGCTGATGTGTGGAGACATTTCACTGCAGCTAATGTCGAAGGAAAAGCTGAGTACATTTGCAAAAACTGTGCCAAATCATATGTGAAGAATGCAACATAGAGGTAGAATCATCTGGCCAAGTGCCTGAAGTTCCCTTAGCGCTCACAACAAGCAACCTCTGACAAAAGACCCTCTACTTCTATTAGAGGTGAACATGATGAATCAGACACGTTATCGATAGAAACAGCTCATGGTCCTCCTGGAATCAGAAGGTCTTTTGACTCAATGGAGGAACGTAGTCAGAGAAATGCTGATGAATGTCTGGCTCGAGCTGTGTATGCAGCTGGTTCATCTCTGATGCTTCCAAGTACTGGATGAGTTTTCTGAATGTTCTTCACCCAGCATACACCCCTCCAACCAGACATACTTTATCTACTAATTTCCTGGATGCAGAGTTCAAGTGAAGGTCAAGCAAATCATACAGAAAGCAGATTGTTTTACAATCGTCTCTGATGGGTGGTCGAATGTTCGTGGCCAAGGAATAATTAACTACATCTCCACCCCTCAACCAGTATTCTACAAGAGCACAGACATTGCAGATGAGCTGAAGGCAGTCATCAATGACCTTGGACCACAAAAGGTATTTGTACTGGTGACAGACAATGTTGCGAACATGAAGGATGCTTGGTCTAAAGTGGAGGAGTCCTACCCTCACATCACACCCATATGACTGTGCTGCTCATGCATTGAATCTGCTCCTCAAGGACATCATGGCACTGAAAACAGTGGATACACTCTACGAGAGCCAAGGAATGGTTAGGTATGTGAAGGGTCATCAAGTTACAGCAGCAATCTACCTCACCAAGCAGTGAGAAGAATAAGAGCACCACATTGAAGCTGTCCAACACCTGTTGGAGTGGTGTTATCATGTTTGACAGTCTCCTGGAGGGGAAGGAGTCTCTCCAAAGAATGGGCATATCCAAAGAATGGGCATATCAGTCTGCCAATATGGAGTGGGCTCACTCAACATTTTGCCTAAGAACACAACCATGAATAAAGAAGGGTACCAACACATCCTCCGAGAGCTACTTCTCCCAACCATCCAGGAACCGTCTGGTGACGAACAATACTTTTTCCAGCATGATGGAGCACCTTGCCACAAGGCAAAAGCAATAACTAAGTGGCTCGGGGAACAAAACATAGGTATTTTGGGTCCATGGCCAGGAAACCCCCAGACTTTAATCCCATTTGAGAACTTGTGGTCAATCCTCAAGAGGCGGGTGGATAAACAAAAACCCACAAATCCTGACAAACTCCAAGCATTGATTATGCAAGAATGGGCTGCCATCAGTCAGGAGGTGGCCCAGAAGTTAACTGACAGCATGCCAGGGCGGATTGCAGAGGTCTTGAAAAAGAAGGGTCAACACTGCAAATATTGACTCTTTGCATCAACTTCATATAATTGTCAATACAAGCCTTTGACACTTATGAAATGCTTGTAATTATACTTCAGTATTCCATAGTGACATCTGACAAAAATATCTAAAGAAACTGAAGCAGCAAACTTTGTGGAATTAATATTTGTGTCATTCTCAAAACTTTTGGCCATGACTGTACAGTTGAAGTAGGAAGTTTACATACACTTAGGTTGGAGTCATTAAAACACGTTTTTCAACCACTCCACGAATTTCTTGTTAACAAACTATAGTTTTGGCAAGTTGGTTCGGACATCTACTTTGTGCATGACACAAGTAATTTCTCCAACATTGTTTTACAGACCGATTATTTCACTGTGTAATTCATTGTATCACAATTCCAGTGGGTCAGAAGTTTTACATACGCTAAGTTGACTGTGCCTTTTAAACAGCTTGGAAAATTCCAGAAAAGTTCATGGCTTTAGAAGCTTCTGATAGGCTAATTGGTATAATTTGAGTCAATTTGAGGTGTACCTGTGGATGTATTTCAAGGCCTACCTTCCAACTCGGTGCCTCTTTGCTTGACATGGGAAAATCAAGCCAAGACCTCAGAAAAAAAGTCTGGTTCATCCTTGGGAGCAATTTCCAAATGCATGAAGGTACAACGTTAATCTGTACAAACAATAATACGCAAGTATAAACACCATGGGACCACACAGCCGCCATACTGCTCTCGAAGGAGACGCGTTCTGTCTCCTCGAGACGTACTTTGGTGCGAAAAATTTAAATCAATCACAGAATACTTCCAAAGTTGTGGCAAAATGGCTTAAGGACAACAAAGTCAAGGTATTGGAGTGGCCATATCAAAGTCCTGACCTCAATCCCATAGAAAATTTGTGGGCAGAACTGAAAAATCGTGTGTGAGCAAGGAGGCCTACAAACCTGACTCAGTTACACCAGCTCTGTCAGGAGGAATGGGCCAAAATTCACCCAACTTATTGTGGGAAGCTTGTGGAAGGCTACCCAAAACGTTTGACCCAAGTTAAAAAATTTAAGGACAATGCTACCAAATATTAATTGAGTCTATTTAAACTTCTGACCCACTGGGAATGTGATGAAATAAAAGATGGCCTCCCAGGTTAAGGACGCTGTACTGCAGCGCTAGCTGTGCCACCAGAGACTCCAGAGACAACGCCCAGGGTAACCGGCCGCGACCGGGAAGTCCGTGGGGCGAAGCACAATTGGCCTAGCATCGTCCGGGTTTGGCCGGTAGGGATATCCTTGTCTCATCGTGCACCAGCGACTCCTGTGGCGGGCCGGGCGCAGTGCACGCTAACCAAGGTCGACAGGTGCACTGTGTTTCCTCTGACACATTGGTGCGGCTGGCTTCTTGGGTTGGATGCACGCTGTGTTAAGAAGCAGTGCGGCTTGGTTGGGTTGTGTTTCAGAGGACGCATGACTTTCGACCTTCGTCTCTCCCGAGCCCGTACGGGAGTTGTAGCGATGAGACAAGATAGTAGCTACTAACAATTGGATACCATGAAATTGGGGAGAAAAAAGGGGGTAAAATTAAAATAAAATGTAAAGAAAGGAAATAAAAGTTGAAATAAATCATTCTCTCTACTTTTATTCTGACATTTCACATTCTTAAAAGGAAGTGGTGATCCTAACTGACCTTTTCACTAGGGTTACATTTCAGGAATTGTGAAACTGAGTTTAAATGTATTTGCCTAAGATGTATGTACACTTCCGACTTCAACTGTATGTTGAAAACATTTTTGGGAGATGCGATGGATCATTGGGGAATCATTCAATATTCCCTTTTTCTTTTGTTGTTCAGTCAAATCATCCAATCAATCAATCAATAACATTTTATTTATATAGCCCTTCGTACATCAGCTGATATCTCAAAGTGCTGTACAGAAACCCAGCCTAAAACCCCAAACAGCAAGCAATGCAGGTGTAGAAGCATGTTGGCTAGGAAAAACTCCCTAGAAAGGCCAAAACCTAGGAAGAAACCTAGAGAGGAACCAACCTAGAGAGGAACCAGGCTATGTGGGGTGGTCAGTCCTCTTCTGGCTGTGCCGGGTGGAGATTATAACAGAACATGGCCAAGATGTTCAAATGTTCATAAATGACCAGCATGGTCAAATAATAGTAAGGCAGAACAATTGAAACTCGAGCAGCAGCATGGCCAGGTGGACTGGGGACAGCAAGGAGTCATCATGTCAGGTAGTCCTGGGGCATGGTCCTAGGGCTCAGGTCCTCCGAGAGAGAGAAAGAAAGAAGGAGAGAATTAGAGAACGCACACTTAGATTCACACAGGACACCGAATAGGACAGGAGAAGTACTCCAGATATAACAAACTGACCCTAGCCCCCCGACACAAACTACTGCAGCATAAATACTGGAGGCTGAGACAGGAGGGGTCAGGAGACACTGTGGCCCCATCCGAGGACACCCCCTTGACAGGGCCAAACAGGAAGGATATAATACCATGTGAAGAGTCAGATCATTTAATAAAATTTCAATTTGTAACTACATCTCTTTTTCTTCTATTGGAAGCACTTTATTGCAAATGATTGTCTACTTATGATAAGGTAAAATATTTGTTTCTGTCTCCGTATGATGTGGTAAATATATCCAATGCAAAAAACATCTACATTTAAATGGTTTTAATAATCATTTGCATATATTTCTGTTAATTCCCACGGAAAGTTCCCACCTCTGAATATTCCTCAAAATATGCAACCCTAGTCCAAATTATGTTTTTTTGCCTCTGTCCCATAGGCTACACTCATGGTGACCAGCTAGAGCCCTTTTCCGCTGCCCCTTCATGAAAGTTCCCATTCTCTTGGACAGTCTGAACAACACTGGGTAGCTCCCATGCCACTGGGCCACAAAGGCTGCTATATCAGCATTTTTTTGTCCCTTTGACATCTGGCTCAGGGTCTCGGTGCCAGCCTTTACCCTCTGTGGCTACAGCTCAGGGCCAATCACAAACAGGAACAAGGCTTGGCCTCTGACTGTGCATCTACCCCTGGCTGGCTCACAAACAGCAGCTCAGATCACACCCATACTTTTCAAACTGCTCATTTCAGGATGAAGACAGTAAATGTATCCATGCTTTTCTGTGCTGTAGTGCACATTTCTGAAATGCTTCTCGGATGCAACCTCTAGCCATACATACGCTGTGAGCACATTCTGTGTCTATATTTTGACACTGCTATTTGAGCAACCTCACACTGCTGTTTACTTTTTTAGAGCCATGCATTCTGCATGCTCTTGTTTTTAAGCAGTATTTCCTTTGAAATCTCAGTGTGAACCGGGGAATGGAGGCATCCTGTTGTGTTGCGCTTGCTATCAAATGTTAGGGGGCCTTTTGCTCGGTTCCCTTGCGGTTAATGGTATCTTGTTTAGACTGTGTTGGGTTATAGTGTTTCAGAACTGTTGTTCTGGTGTGACTGCCAAAGCATCTCCTGCCATTAGCTCAGATTACTTCAGCTTCGGCAAGGCTTTTACAGGTGCTACAATGAATGGGAAGACAAGCTGTGTCCTGCTCAGACTGAGACATGTTGATATCTTCCTTATCGGCTCAGAATTGCTCTGTTATTTAGTATTTTGGTAGATGATGGCAAATACAACATGTCTTATTACCTATAAAGGCTAGAGTTCCTCAGAACTGAGAAAGACTTGACTGGCTGTTACTCGATGATAAGTCATGCTCAGTGCAACCCTACCTCGTAGCAGTGGTAATGTCTAGCTTGTTGACTAATGGGGGAGGATTTCCTGACAGTGAATTTAGCCAGTGACAATTGTCTTTGTCTGGGTTTTTGGCAAGCCTTGTCTGGGCTTGGCCTCTGGCTGTTTTGAACTGTTATCTAAGTTGAGAGCCACCACTGCTGCATAAAACGGGACTTTTACAAGGCACCTATATAGGTAGTAGATGATTAGACAACACCTTTAAGATCCCTATCAGCTATATGTGCTGTGAACTTTAACATGATTGAAATGGTTGCTTGTCTTGGGAGGAGAAATGCTTTACTTGGAAATGAAGGCCTCATAATTGCTCTTAATTTTTAAAGGCCACAATCTGAGGGATTGGTTTGGGTCATGTTTTTCCAGTAACATAAGGGATGTCTGGTCCTAGTGTTTCTGTAAAGAGACATTAAAAAAAAATCTACTTTATATTCATCATTTCCAGCACCACCCAAACATCAACATATGTGAAAATGGTATGATTCTATGTTGTGTGGAAATCATATGATTTTAACCAATTATGAGTAGGCATTACTGACTAATTGTCTACTAATATGTTGATGTAAGCGGAAAGTGTTTCCAATATCTTTTTTACTACAAAACGTAGCCATTTTCACATGTTGATTTTTGGTGTGGTGCTGGAAATGATGAATATGAAGTTGAAAGATTTTGAAATGTCCTTTATAAAGACAAAAAATTATGGATGACGTGGGAGAGAGTAAAGTGGAAACCCAAATGGAGTTTGGAAGATGAGTTGTAGTACGTATCTGTGAACCTTTATTTAGCAGAGGCTTGAAGGAGTATACACAGTCAGGCATGAGGGAGCAATTTCTTTGTGTCGCTTTAGATAACTAGTCTACCTTTCTGAAGTGAATATATTATTTAAAGTGATATTATTAATGTCTAACCCTTGCTATATTGGGTTGCAATTCAACTTTAATGATCATATCCAGACATAACCGATCGCTCACTACCGAAGAGTGTTCTATGGAAATGATTTGTTTCAGCTTGCCAGCTCGCTTAAGTCAGTTTGTGACTGGCCTGTGTTTGATGAATTGGCCACATATTTTATATCTCCTACAAAACTGATAGAGGTAGTTCTAGGGGTGGATGGATCCCTCAGTATTCAGATCCTCTTGATCATAAAGTGACATTTTAATTGTCTATGAAACAGGTTTTTAGTAATATACTTTTTGAGAAGTACCTCAGCATAATATGATATTTTTGAGTGTTGATCAAATCAAATCAAATGTATTTATATAGCCCTTCGTTCATCAGCTGATATCTCAAAGTGCTGTACAGAAGCCCAGCCTAAAACCCCAAACAGCAAGCAATGCAGGTGTAGAAGCACGGTGGCTAGGAAAAACTCCCTAGAAAGGCCCAAACCTAGGAAGAAACCTAGAGAGGAACCAGGCTATGTGGGGTGGCCAGTCCTCTTCTAGCTGTGCCGGGTGGAGATTATAACAGAACATGGCCAAGATGTTCAAATGTTCATAAATGACCAGCATGGTCCAATAATAATAAGGCAGAACAGTTGAACCTGGAGCAGCAGCACGGCCAGGTGGACTGGGGACAGCAAGGAGTCATCATGTCAGGTAGTCCTGAGGCATGGTCCTAGGGCTCAGGTCCTCCGAGAGAGTGAAAGAAAGAGAGAATTAGAGAGAGCACACTTAAATTCACACAGGACACCGAATAGGACAGGAGAAGTACTCCAGATATAACAAACTGAATCTAGCCCCCCAACACAAACTACTGCAGCATAAATACTGGAGGCTGAGACAGGAGGGGTCAGGAGAAACTGTGGCCCCATCCAAGGACACCCCGGACAGGGCCAAACAGGAAGGATATAACCCCACCCACTTTGCCAAAGCACAGCCCCCACACCACTAGAGGGATATCTTCAACCACCAACTTACCATCCTGAGACAAGGCTGAGTATAGCCCACAAAGATCTCTGCCACGGCACAAACCAAGGTGGGGGGGGGGATGATCACATCAGTGACCTAACCCACTCAGGTGACGCACCCCTCCCAGGGACGGTATGAGAGATCCCCAGTAAGCCAGTGACTCAGCCCCCGTAATAGGGTTAGAGGCTGAGAATCCCAGTGGAAAGAGAGGAACCGGCCAGGCAGAGACAGCAAGGGCAGTTCGTTGCTCCAGAGCCTTTCCGTTCACCTTCCCACTCCTGGGCCAGACTACACTCAGTCATATGACCCACTGAAGAGATGAGTCTTCAGTAAAGAAGTAAAGGTTGAGACCGAGTCTGCGTCTCTCACATGGGTAGGCAGACCGTTCCATAAAAATTGAGCTTTATAGGAGATGCCCTGCCTCCAGCTGTTTGCTTAGAAATTCTAGGGACAATTAGGAGGCCTGCGTCTTGTGACCGTAGCGTACGTGTAGGTATGTACGGCAGGACCAAATCAGAGAGATAGGTAGGAGCAAGCCCATGTAATACTTTGTAGGTTAGCAGTAAAACCTTGAAATCAGCCCTTGCTTTGACAGGAAGCCAGTGTAGGGAGCCTAGCACTGGAGTAATTTGATCAAATTTTTTGGTTCTAGTCAGGATTCTAGCATCCGTATTTAGCACTAACTGAAGTTTATTAAGTGCTTTATCCGGGTAGCCGTAAAGTAGAGCATTGCAGTAGTCTAACCTAGAAGTGACAAAAGCATGGATTCATTTCTCTGCATCATTTTTGGACAGAAAGTTTCAGATTTTTGCAATGTTACGTAGATGGAAAAAAGCTGTCCGTGAAATGGTCTTGATATGTTCGTCAAAAGAGAGATCAGGGTCCAGAGTAACGCCGCGGTCCTTCACAGTTTTATTTGAGACGACTGTACAACCATTAAGATTAATTGTCAGATTCAACAGAAGATCTCTTTGTTTCTTGGGACCTAGAACAAGCATCTCTGTTTTGTCTGAGTTTAAAAGTAGAACGTTTGCAGCCATCCACTTCCTTATATCTGAAACACATGCTTCTAACGAGGGCAATTTTTGGGCTTCACAATGTTTCATTGAAATGTCCAGTTGTGTGTCATCCGCATAGCAGTGAAAGTTAACATTTTGTTTTCGAATGACATCCTCAAGAGGTAAAATATATAGTGAAAACAATAGTGGTCGTAAAACGGAATCTTGAGGAACACCGAAATTTACAGTTGATTTGTCAGAGGACAAACCATTCACAGAGACAAACTGATATCTTTCCGACAGATAAGATCTAAACCAGGCCAGAACGTGTCCGTGTAGACCAATTTGGGTTTCCAATCTCTCCAAAAGAATGTGGTGATCGATGGTATCAAAAGCAGCACTAAGGTCTAGGAGCACGAGGACAGATGCAGAGCCTCGGTCTGATGCCATTAAAAGGTAATTTACCACCTTCACATATGCAGTCTCAGTGCTATGATGGGGTCTAAAACCAGACCGAAGCATTTTGTATACATTGTTTGTCTTCAGGAAGGCAGTGAGTTGCTGCGCAACAGCCTTTTCTAAAAATTTTGAGAGGAATGGAAGATTCGATATAGGCCGATAGTTTTTATAATTTCTGGGTCAAGGTTCAGCTTTTTCAAGAGAGGCTTTATTACTGCCACTTTTAGTGAGTTTGGTACACATCCGGTGGATAGAGAGGCGTTTATTATGTTCAACATAGGAGGGCCAAGCACAGGAAGCAGCTCTTTCAGTAGTTTAGTTGGAATAGGGTCCAGTATGCAGCTTGAAGGTTTAGAGGCCATGATTATTTTCATCATTGTGTCAAGAGATTTAGTACTAAAACACTTGAGTGTCTCTCTTGATCCTAGGTCCTGGCAGAGTTGTGCAGACTCAGGACTCAGGAACTGAGCTTTGAAGGAATACGCAGATTTAAAGAGGAGTCCGTAATTTGCTTTCTAATAATCATGATCTTTTCCTCAAATAAGTTCATGAATTTATCACTGCTGAAGTGAAAGTCATCCTCTCTTGGGGAATGCTGCTTTTTAGTTAGCTTTGTGACAGTATTAAAAAGGAATTTTGTATTGTTCTTATTTTCCTCAATTAAGTTAGAAAAATAGGATGATCGAGCAGCAGTAAGGGCTCTTCGGTACTGTCTTTCCAAGCTAGTCGGAAGACTTCCAGTTTGGTGTGGCGCCATTTCCGTTCCAATTATCTGGAAGCTTGCTTCAGAGCTCGGGTATTTTCTGTGTACCAGGGAGCTAGTTTCTTATGAGAAATGTTTTTAGTTTTTAGGGGTGCAACTGCATCTAGGGTATTGCGCAAGGTTAAATTGAGTTCCTCAGTTAGGTGGTTAACTGATTTTTGTCCTCTGGCGTCCTTGAGTTGATGTCATCATGCTGTGGTGAAATTTAACAATACAAATACACTCACTGCTCATTGCTTGACAACTCCTACCATTGACCTCTGTCTCTCTCTAAGACCAGGAAAAAAATATTATTGTTGATTTTCCAGCTGCGACTTGAACACATCTGTACCCCACGTCACAGGCCCTTATAATGTTAATTTGTGAGTTGCAGGATAAATAATTTGTCAATACAGCATCTATTTCCTGCGCCAGCATAGTCTGACCCCTGTCCAATGTGAATGAGTAGCTTTTGTATACCTAGCAGGGGAATTACACTTATTCCAGACAGAGTTGCTCACATAACCTTTAGTAGTCAGAGCAGGGAACAGTCAGTTCCTGGAAAGTTTGTTTTCTTCATCCTCTCTGTTCTCCCATCGCATCTCAGATCAAGTCAATGTTTGTTTTGTCATATGCACAGGATACACAGTACAATGAAAAGCTTACTTGCAAGCTCTCCTCTCAACAGTGCAACAACAAATATATAAATTAAATAAAAACATTTAAATTAGTAGATCGTTCTGTTCATTTCTATCCATTTCAGTAGCAACCATGGTAATAATGTAGTAAAAACACCTACTACTAGGAAATATTCTATGGCAATATGTAACCTAGTCCCTGAGCCACAGTGTCTGATTTCTGCCCAGTGTGAAGTAGTGGCCTAGCTAATGCTTTTAGTAGGCCTACCATAACACTTCTGTACAGTGTGAAGTAGTAGCTACTATAAGTGAAGGACCTCAGAGAGTTGTCCCTAGTGTGACTAATGGCAGACAAGGGAAGCTCATTGCCAAGGCACAGCCATCTCTCCCTCAAGCTCCCGCCAGGCCTATAATCAAAAGCACCGTTGTGAGCTAGAAGAAAGGCATGCTGGGCTTCTTGGCTAGGCTACCACACTGTGGCAATTAAACAAGTCGGTAAACATGGACCTCCCTCTCGCCATTTCTCTCGACTTCCCCCGGGCTTCCTCACTGAAGACATATCATTCTGAACTCATCTCTTCTTTTTTATCAATGTTTTGCAGAATGAGGTCAGCTAGGCTATGTCTGTCATTTACTGATGTCTATGAAGTAATAAACTACTGATTAGATGCTCCTATACTAGAGGTCGACCGATTTATGATTTAACACCGATACCAATACTGACTATTGGAGGACCAATAAAGCCGATACCGATTAATCGGCCAATTTAATAATTTAAAAAACTATTTAAAAAAGGATATCCCTACCGGCCAAACCCTCCCGGTCGCGGCTGGTTACGACAGAGCCTGGGTGCGAACCCAGAGTCTCTGGTGGCACAGCTGGCGCTGCAGTACAGCGCCCTTAACCACTGCGCCACCCGGGAGGCCTTGAACACTTATTTTAACTTAATATAATACATCAATAAAATCAATTTAGCCTCAAATAAATAATGAAACGTTTAATTTGTTTTAAATAATGCAAAAACAAAGTGTTGGAAAAGAAAGTCTAAATATTCCTGTTACAATATGCAATATGTGCCATGTAAAAAAAGCTAACGTTTAAGTTCCTTGCTCAGAACATGAGAACATATGAAAGTTGGTGGTTCCTTTTTAACATGAGACTTCAATATTCCAAGGTAAAAGGTTTTAGGTTGTAGTTAATATAGTATTTATAGGACTATTTCGCTCTATACCATTTGTATTTCATATACTTTTGACTATTGGATGTTCTTATAGGCACTATAGTATTGCCACTATAGTATTGCTTCCACCCCTCTCCTCGCCCCTTCCTGGGCTCGAACCAGGAACACATCGACAACAGCCACTCTCGAAGCAGGGTTACCCATCGCCCACCAAAAGCCGCAGCGCAAGGGGAATAACTACTCCAAATCTAAAAGCGTGTGACGTGTAAAATGGTATTAGCGCACACCCAGCTAACTAGCTAGCCATTTCACATCGGTTACACCAGCCATTAGGCTGATAGGCTTGAAGTCATAAACGGCGCTGTGCTTGCGAAAAGTTGCTGGCAAAACGCACAAAAGTGCTGTTTGAATGAATGATTACGGGCCTGCTGCTGCTCAGTCAGACTGCTCTATCAAATCAGACTTCATTATAACATAATAACACACAGAAATACGAATCCGGAAACTATCATTTTGAAAACAAAACGTTTATTATTTCAGTGACATACGGAACCGTTCGGTATTTTATCTAACGGGTGGCATCCCTAAGTCTAAATATTCCTGTTACATTGCACAACCTTAAATGTTATGTCATAATTATGTACAATTCTGGCAAATTAGTTCGCAATGAGCCAGGCAGCCCAAACGGTTGCATATACCCTGACTCTGCATGCAATGAACGCAAGAGAAATGACACAATTTCACCTGGTTAATATTGCCTGCTAAACTGGATTAGTAGTTATAAGTAGTGATTATGATTGATTGTTTTTTATAAGATATGTTTAATGCTAGCTAGCAATTTACCTTGGCTTCTACTGCATTCGCGTAACAGGCAGGCTACTCGTGGAGTGCAATGGTTAGAGCGTTGGACTAGTTAACTGTATGGTTGCAAGATTGGATCCCCTGAGCTGACGAGGTGAAAATCTGTCGAACTGCCCCTGAACAAGGCAGTTAACCCACCGTCCTAGGCCGTAATTGAAATTAATCGGAAATCGGTGCCCAAAAATACCGATTGTTATGAAAACTTGAAATCGGCCATTCCGATTAATCGGTCGACCTCTATCCTATACCTGTAATTACTACATCATGTATCACTTCCCAGCTCTGACAGGAATTTGTTTTTCCTTTTCATTCTCTGATTTAGAGAGTTTTATTGATGTAGATGATTAATATTTTTTGGCAATTTGCAGACTATCTTATCCAGAGTGAATTTAAAGGAGCAATTAGGGTTAAGTGCCTTGCTCATGGGGCAATTTACTTTTTATTTTTATTTTTTACCTAGTCAACTCAGGGATTTGAACCAAGAACTTTTCAGTTGCTGGCCCAACACCCTTAACCTCTAAGCTAGGCTTAACCGCTGGGCTAGGCTACCTGTCGACCTATGTGATCCTATAACCCCTATTGTAATTGTATCGCTGTGCATCATGGAGCTCTAACGGAATGGATAGCTGCATCCCTGTTGACTTGTGTTCTGGTAGGTGCTCAGAGGAGTTACACAACTCCACACTGCCACCTGCATTCGTAAAATCCTTGTGGTTTGGTCTTCAACCATCGTGGTTTTGACTTGAGCCGTCGTGGTTTTGGACTGGTCTGCTCGCTCTGGCGTAAACTATATTTGACACCGCTTAAATACAGTCATTAGTGCATCTGGAAGCAACAGCCAAGCCTCTTCTTTCCCCTGCTGTCTGCCCCAACATCAGCTGAGTGACTAGTCATGGGCCATTTGCCTTTCAATCTCACTCTGATTCCCCTGCATTGCATTACTGCAAGTTGAACACAAGCTCAAATCATATTTGGGTTCCAGACTATTTATTGGTTCACTGAAATTCACAAATTGACGCAAATGGAAGCACTTTATTATGATGCTCTAAAGATGCAGTCATGTCAATGCTTTTCCTGGTGTATTGAGTCTGATGTCTGTCTGATTTGGATAGCTTCTCTGTAAATAGTTGTCCTTTTATGACCTGAAAATAGTTGTTCTGAATGTCCTCCCCAGTGGTTTCACCAGGGACTATCAATAACATAATACATTCCACTCAAACATCTGGTATGTGAAGCCTCTCTTGTTCTCTTTACCTTTTGCATTGTGTGTGTGTGTGTGTGTGTGTGTGTGTGTGTGTGTTTTTATATATTTTACCTTTATTTAACTAGGCAGGTCAGTTAAGAACAAATTCTTATTTTCAATGACAGCCTAGGAATGGTGGGTTAACAGCCTGTTCAGGGACAGAATGACAGATTTGTACCTTGTCAGCTCAGGGGTTTGAACTTGCAACCTTCCGGTTACTAGTCCAACTCTCTAACCACTAGGCTACCCGAGGTGTGTGTGTGTGTGTGTGTGTGTGTGTGTGTGTGTGTGTGTGTGTGTGTGTGTGTGTGTGTGTGTGTGTGTGTGTGTGTGTGTGTGTGTGTGTGTGTGTGTGTGTGGTGCCTCTTTATTCCTTTTAGCATTAATCCCATCTCTAATATAATTACTTTGACGCTGTGTTTATCTTAGAGAAAACAGAGTGACGCTGCTGGCAGTTTGAGTTAGCAGATCCAATCAGGAGGATATTCCTGACTTAGCACTTCCTTCCTGCTCTGTCATACAAGTGACTTCACACACAGGAAGTAGTGTTCACTGGGCTACCCAGAACACTGTTGATTTAGCAGATGAACTCCCATTTAGCCATTTTCTTCTCAGAGATTTCGGTTAAACTATTTATGTTTTCCTCATTAATCCGGCACTTAATTTGCATACAAATGAGCTGTTTGGTTTGTTTCATGTTGCTATAAAATTGTAAGAGTTGTTTTGAAAAGGCATTTTGAATCTTTATCCTCTCCCTCACAAATAACATGATACATATTAAGAAATGTGCCCTGAAAAGAAAGGATTAGCCTAATTCCAGTTAGCCTAATTAAATGACTGGAAGGATATTGTATGACAGTTTGTTCTAACTGTGAGCTTGCTCTGTTAGCATCCATCACTGCAGTTTCTCCATCACTGCACTCCAGCCATGAATTATACTGTTCATCCAGATGGAAGAGTGCCCTCTACAGGCCCTCTAAATTCACACGCAGCAGCAGTCCACATCTCTCATCTAAATACAAAGCTGTCTGGGCCCTGTTTGCAGTGGTAACCATGAGTGGGGCAGGCTGGCACTGTACGAAGGGTGCTGCAGTGCTGACAGACCGAAGCATTTAATATTTGAGTCACAATTTATAAAGGAAGGATTATAAAGGGTTCTTCAAATACATTGCAATGGCCATTTTAATGTGGACCGTAACATTATTTTGTGCTCACATAATGCAACTAAACAAAGTCAAACATTTCCTGCAAGCTAGCTACATTTAATGGATTACTAACAGTTCACAGGAAGGAAACGACCATCAGCATTTCCCATACAAATCCTGGAATCTTATTTTTGCTATTTTGTGAAGGTGAGATTCAGGGATTTTTCTTGATTGAAAGCAATAGGCTCAGATGATGGCCTTTTTGAATTTCTAGATCTTTCTGCACATTGTTGGCCAGAAGGAGTTTCTCCACTGAAGCCTGCAGACCATGATACATCCTTGCCACTTCGCAAACCAGAGCCTGTTCTATTCTCAGCCAAACTAGCATGCAAATTGTCAACCTTCGTTGATGTGTGAAAATGGTTGGCTAAAGTAACACCACTGTGTCAATACAATAGAAATGTTACATTGATAAAGTCCTCGGACCATTGCAGAAATCCATACATTCTAGAGTGATCTGTTAGTGTTTTTGTTTGTCATGAGGTTCTTGTCCTCTTTTCCAGGGACTGGCCTCTCCTCAGCTGAGATGACGCAGACGAGTTGACCCATTTAACCCCTTCCCTCCCTCTCTCTTTGTCCCCCTCTAAATCCACCCCCCCGGGGCGGCAGCGGGAGTTTGTTTGATGCTGCTACAACACATTCACACATTTTGAGGGGTCCCCACTTAACAAGTAAATGGGGTTAAAACCACGCATGCTGCGTAGCCTGCTGTATGCTTGCTTAGCTCGCACGGAGAGTTGAGCTAGGCTTGAACTCTGGAACTAAATTGCACACCAGGAAAGTGGCTGAATACACCCATTGTCTGGGCCACTGGGTAAAGTTTGGGCTTGAAGGGTTTGATCCCATTTAAGACCATTAGAACACATTGGCCAATTCCTGAAATGGAAAGCAATGGAAAACACAGTCCAGAGAGGATGCCAGTGGTTTCTGCCTCAAACTGTGAGGATAAATCAGAATCCATGAGAGCGTTCGCCTAGGCGTTTCCATGAGTATTGTTCTTCTTCAAGAGAATGATGTACCATGTGCAGATGTGACCACAGGACAGACATGGACACAGACACAGGGCACAGTCACCCTAGTCATAGTCTGTTCTCTCTGCTACCACACGGCAAGCGCCAAGTCTAGGTTCAAAAGGCTCCTTAGCAGCTTCTACCTCCACGCCATAAGACTGCTGAACAATTAATCAAATGGCCACCTGTACTATTTACATTGAACCCCCCCCATCTTTGTGCAGCTGTGGGACTGGGTATGGCTCTAGGAGTGCTGGCTTTCCCAACAGATGTGGGAACTGCCACAGACCGGCTCAGTCAACTCATTGGACGCTATACAGGCACATGGCATGAAGAAGGACCAAGTCATACTAAAATGTGGTACACCGTTTTACAAACTAAAGTTCACTAAATAACACATACAACTTAGTAATGGCCAGTGTCGCAGCATTTGAATGGTTAGCTACTGATCAGGAAATACTGTCACAGTAATTGGGCTGCTGGATAGCCAGACTAACTACATATCAGAGGTTGCTTAACTCTCATCGTGGCTGTACGTCGGCCTTTTGAAAGATGATAACATAGAAATAGAATGAATTAGTGTGTGTATAATTTTAATTTTTCTCATGCTTATACTGGTACACATAAAATTAAGGTAATTTTAAAGTGTTCTTCAGCATCACTGAGGTTATCATGCCAATCATTGGCAATGGCTCTTTTTCAATAAATCTGTTATTCATAGGTGGATATTCATACCTGAGAAGCAATTCAAGTGGAGAAGATGTTTAGCTTCAGTGTGTGTGATTTATTTTAAAAATTGTGTACAATGTTTTGAACTGATGTTGACCCAAAAATAAGTGTTTCAAATGATATGACTTCGAAGACTATCATCATTTTGTTCTTTATCATGTCATTTTCAGGTGAGGAATGTCAAGTGATTTGCAGGACATGCTTGATATCAAATCAATAAGAATGGACTACTTTCTGAAAATGAACTGAAGATATGAATCCTCTCATGATTGATTTAATTATTGCATTCTGGAAGCCAATTTAGTATCTAAAGGTAATAACCTTTCTATGAGGACACATACTATATGTATGCTGTACGTAGAAATGGACAGTATGGTGTTATATGGGGGATAAGCACCACACACTGGCCTTCTTGTACCAACCCAGTTCCCAGTGCTGACTGAGATTATTCTTAAGATTGAGTTTATGGTTTTGTGGCCCAGTCTGGCTTTTTGGTAGTGTCATTATCTGGCTCTGAAGTAAAATCTGAATGAGGCCTGTTTTTCATACACTGTCCAAAGTGGTAATTAATTATGTGGCTCTCGTCAAGAGGATTATTATATAGTACCTATTCTAAAAGAGCAATTTAGAAATTAGGACTTATATTATCCAGAAACAAAAGAATGAACAGACAACACAAGTTTCTTGGTTCTAATAGTTGTCAATGTAAAGTGGTATTTAATTTACTGTGCCCTAATGGCAACGTCTAACATGGTCACTTCTCCTTAGCTTCAGACATTGTGTGAATTGAATGATGTTTAAATGCACCTTGCCAAGGGTACAGGACCAATGTGAATCAGACAGAGGTAGTCTACTCTATCTCTGCATGTGTTTCTCAGTCAAATCCATCCAAATCAATCAAGCAAAATGGATTAGTCACATGCTTGGTAAACAACAGGTGTAGACTAACAGTGAAATGCTTTCTTATGGGCCCTTCGCAACAATGTAGAGAAATGTTGAAAAATGATAGAGAAAAAAAAGAATGAAACGAATAAATTAATGACACACTACTTTGTCTTTGTTGTTCACATTGTGATTGACCCTGCAGCTAAAGCTTTCATTAATGAATGGAGCCTAACTAACTCCATATGAAGGCTCTCTTCTCCCTCCCTCTTTATGTCTACCCAGTGTAAAACCTTTCGGAATCAATGATTTTTATTAGCCGAGCTGGAAAAGCCTCAGATTTCCCACTGGATACTTCCGGATTTTGGCAATGAGGCCCCCGTATCTACTTCCCCAGAGTCAGATACACTTGTGGATACCATTGTTTTCTCAGTCCAGTGTGAAGGAAGTTATAAGATGTTTCTCAAGTCCACTAACTAGCGTTATCATTGCGCTAGCACTAGTTAGTGTTGGCTATGGGATACATAACACTGGTATCCACTAGTTGATATGACTCTGGGGAAGTAGATAAAGGGCCTCATTGCCAAAATCCTGAAGTATCCCTTTAAGCTATGCTTCTCAGCTGCCAGTGTGCAAGGAAAGCAGCTGGGACAGGGTAGTGCGGTTTGTGGGGAGAGATTGTCAGTGTGTGCATGTGTAGCTGGGATAAGCTGTGTCAGTCAGGAAAGTATCCCATCATTCACTCTTAGGACTGGGACAGGACTATGAGACTTAGCACACGGCTGCTTCTGCTACTGCAGGAGAGGACAGGAGCTCTCAGACCATGCAAGAGGAACACTGATGTGGGCAGCTGACAAAAGTAGCTGGTGCATCATACACAGGCTGCTTCTAGTTGTGTGTAAATCTTAATCTATAATTTGCTGATCATTTTGTATTCATTCAAATGACGTACACTTTACAAGTCAAGAAGCACTTTACTTGACTCGCACTTGCAGATAGTGAACAATATTTTTTTGCATTGTGTTTTTGTGTTTACCGTGATTTTATATTCCTTGATTTACAGTAGTATTGGCAGAAATTTACCCAATTTAGGCAAAGGTGTGTTTAATAACATGGTTAAATATTAAGTAATTGTTACTGCACCAAATTCAACTGTTTTTGACCTGATTCCTTGGAAAGTATCTGTTTAATTCAAACAGTTTATTTTTCTGTATCGCTTTTCACTTGCAGGGAAACATATTTTTCCCATTTAGAGTTATTTAGGTAATTAATGTTTTGTAATGTGAATCGTATTTTTAGAATCTGAACTGTAACAAAGCCTATCTGCACTTGTGTCCCATTTTGTGATATTTGGCCCTACACTTTTAATACTTAAGGTGTTTATAACTGATCTGAAATATTCTGCACTGTTAATGGGCTCCCGAGTGGCGCAGCAGTCTAAGGCACTGCATCTGTGTAAGATGCAGTCCCTGGTTCAAATCCAGGCTAAATCACATCTGGCTGTGTTTGGGAGTCCCGTATGGTGGGGCACAATTGGCCCAGTATCATTCAGGTTTGGCTGGGGTAGACCGTCATTGTAAATAATAATTTGTTCTTAACTGACTTGCCTTGTTAAATAAATAAATAATGCACAGATGGCCTAATTACTGTGTAATGAATTCTGAACCCATGCTGTCCACGATGCCTAGGTGGCCCCTGTCTGTCCCTGTCTCATAGGTTATAGACAGGCCAATGGGATGACTGGACTATATGAAGACACGGACATACTGCAGGTATTGTAACGGCATTGTCATATTTGATATACAAAGCTGTGACAAGCTTAGTATGCAAAGTGCTTTAGCTAGTAGCTTTATAGATTAAAATGTAATTATTGTGGAATAAGGCACATAGGTATGCGTTCCGCTGCTGACAATGTAATGTATCAGGGCCTTGTAGTGATTTCAGAATTTCCAGATATGTCTTGGGGATCGTCCAAATGTGTCCGTTGCCATAAGCTCTGAATAGACCTCTCTGATTTAATGATCTGTAGTTTCTGGGGTAGACCTTTAGGGCTTTCGGCACCTCTCTTGCTCTTTATTAAAGTGCTTGCCATTTTTAAGATGTGCTCTCCAAATCCACTTTCATGTTACTTTTACAGTGAATGATGGCTGCAATTTCTTTTCCACTTGTGCGACGTAACCTGTCCCTCCGAATGATATCAGCAATGCAGGGTCACGCCAAATAAAATGCCTCCAGTCAATACGGGTGCGGTGCACAGTATATCACTGTTTTAAGGATCAAAACACATGGCTCTGCTTTTGACATTACCATATTTCAGCATCTCAGAGTTTCTGTTGATCTGACATTGGGATATCTGTGCTGCAAGTGTGTGTGCGTGTGCTGCAAGTGTGTGTGTACACACACACACTACCGTTCAAAAGTTTTGGGTCACTTAGAAATATCCTTGTTTTTCTAAGAAAAGCTTTTTTTTTTGGTCCATTTTAAATAACATCAAATTGATCAGAAATACAGTGTAGACATTGTTAATGTTGTACATGACTATTGTAGCCGCAAATGGCTATCTACATAGGTATACAGAGGCCCATTATCAGCAACCATCACTCATGTGTTCCAATGGCACATTGTGTTAGCTTATCCAAGTTTATCATTTTAAAAGGGTAATTGATCATTAGAAAAACATTTTGCAATTATGTTAGCACAGCTGAAAACTGTTGTTCTGATTAAAGAAGCAATAAAACTGGCCTTCTTTAGACTAGTTGAGCATCAGCCTTTGTGGGTTCGATTACAGGTGCAAAATGGCCAGAAACAAAGAACTTTCTTCTGAAACTCGTCAGTCTATTCTAGTTCTGAGAAATGAAGGCTATTCCATGTGAGAAAATTCCAAGAAACTGAAGATCTCGTACAACGCTGTGTATTACTCCCTTCACAGAACAGCGCAAACTGGCTTTAATCAGAATAGAAAGAGGAGTGGGAGGCCCCGGTGCACAACTGAGCAGGAGGACAAGTACATTCGTGTCTAGTTTAAGAAACAGACGCCTCACAAGTCCTCAACTGGCAGCTTCCATTTAAATAGTAACCGCAAAACACCAGTCTCAACGTCAACAGTGAACAGGCGACTCTGGGAGGCTGGCCTTCTAGGCAGAGTTCCTCTGTCCAGTGTCTGTGTTCTTTTGCCCATCTTAATCTTTTATTTTTATTGGCCAGTCTGAGATATGGCTTTTTCTTTGCAACTCTGCCTAGAAGGCCAGCATCCCGGAGTCGCCTCTTTACTGTTGACGTTGAGACGGCTGTTTAACATAATTGCAAAATGGTTTTCTAATGATCAATTGGCCTTTTCAAATGATAAACTTGGATTAGCTAACACAACGTGCCATTGGAACACAGAAGTGATGGTTGCTGATAATGGGCCTCTGTACACTTATGTAGATATTCCATAACAAATCTGCTGTTTCCAGCTACAATGTTAATGTTGTAAATTATGTTATTTTAATGGACAAAAAATGTGCTTCTCTTTTCAAAAACAAGGACATTTCTAAGTGACCCCAAACTTTTGAACGGTATTGTATGTGTATATATAGTGTTTGTCTTTTCCAAATGCTGTTTTCCTGTTGGAACGTGGAGCCTGTGGAGGCTGCTCCTCAGAGGGGTGAATGGCCAGCCACACTACATGACTGGCTCGGCTCCAGCATTCTCTGAGTATAATTACAGCGTTAGAAACTTGAGGCATCGCTGGACCGCACTGCACCACACACACACACACACACACACACACACACACACACACAAGCACTCTTACACCTCTTCCCGCCTGTCCTATCATAAGCATGTACACACACACACGCTGCAATAACTTCTGCAAAATACGTGTACGTTACGTGACCAACCACAATTTATTTTATTTGATTGAGGCCAAACGTAGGGCTGATTGCTTTGCCAAGGAGGAGCGGGGAAGGAGGCGGAAAAGGGGAGGGGAGTACCAGGGTATCTGCCAGGAACACCAGGGCTCTTCTCTCTTTCTCCAAAGCTACCGTCCCAGAGTGGGGAATTTAAATACCTAAGGGGGAATACACCACAGACCTGGCAACCCGCTCAGCAGAGGAACTCACTCTTAGTAACCGGAAGGTTGCAAGTTCAAACCCCCGAGCTGACAAGGTACAAATCTGCCGTTCTGCCCCTGAACAGGCAGTTAACCCACTGTTCCTAGGCCGTCATTGAAAATAAGAATTTGTTCTTAACTGACTTGCCTAGTTAAATAAAGGTAAAAAAAAAATAAGAGGCAGCAGCCATTCTGGCTCACATTGGATTTACTGTATAGAATCAGTGCCCTTCCTGACTGTTTAATGTAAAATATGAAGTATTAATTTCCTTTTTAATAGGCCACCCCTGGTGTTCATTCTCAGTGTGTAGGATGTTTAATAGGCCAGGCCTGGTGGTCATACTCTGTGTGTAGGCTGTGAGAATGTACAGATGGAGTAATTATCACACATTTTGGGAAAGACTAGCTCAACCTGCTAAATGAAATCAGATGTATTGTGAAAAGCTTTCAGTCTCGTTATTAACACCCCCAAGCATGCAGTTTTTAAGCTCTGTCATCTGTTGGAAGATTTTATGAAAAGGTACAAAGGTCAGCAAATGAAAGAAAATGTATTGAGGTGATTTGTTCCTTTTCTTTGTCGGCACACCTGCTATTCTTTGAGTGCCGTATAAGATCTCTTCTCCTTTGATAATCCTCGAGATCTGATATCAAAGATGGTATTATCTCTCAAAGTGAGATTCTGTCCCTATCCCCTGTGCTCTACATGGGTGTCTTAAAGGGACATTACACTTTTTTGAAGTTAAGCTTATTTCCATTAACCAAGAAGGATAAATACTAGCCAGGAGATTCTGGACATTGCCAAGGAACCAGCAAACCAATTTTAAAAAATGATTTGGAGGAAACAACAAAAAATGGAACTTTCCCTTTAAGGTTTCACAGGAGAACAGCAATACGAAAGCAGTGGAGTGTGAAGTCTGGTTTCCCAGAATGTAGGAATCGGGGGGAGATTCGAGGAAGAAAGAAAAATACCAATTGCCAGTTCATTGCCATCTTTAACTTTATTTATTTATTTATTTCACCTTTATTTAACCAGGTAGGCAAGTTGAGAACAAGTTCTCATTTACAATTGCGACCTGGCAACTTGTGTTTCACAGGTTTATTTATGGTTTGAGATCCACAACAAAACAAAAACTAATGACGTGTTGACTTTACATTCATTTTTTAAATAAAAAAAATGAATGTACTCTTAAAAATACCATGTCCGCAGTTAATGTTTCTCCTCCCAACCCTTGCACCCTCCACTCCACAATCAATGGGAACTGAGTGGGACTGGGGCTGAGTGGCTGGTCTGCCTGTAATTGAATGAGTGCCATGTGAGAGAAAAGCCCCACAAGAAAGAGTGAGAGAGCGGTTGAGCAGCTGGCCTGCTGTTAACTAGGAAAATGGTGGAAGATGCCACTCAGACCTGCACAGCCGAATGCAGCATGAGCTCATGGAATAGACTGGAAGCTCTCGCTCCACTCACTGTCAACCTGCATTCTTTCCACTTAGACACTCACTGACTCATTCTAACCTCTGGTTTGACAGATTTGGCATGCCCATTACCCAGAAAAGGATGACATCTCTGCTCGGTAGCTTATTAATCATGGCTAGAATAGCTTCTTGAGTGTTTGAATGCACCCATAAGACATTTTGTCCATTTGATTATGGGACGGCTATGGAATTTCCAAAGGCCCAAAATAGACAGCGGTTCGCCATTTTCATTGACTCAATTCACTCCAAAGGAAATACTATGTTCATAACAAGTGCATTGCCTCTTGTACTGCTTTCCGCTCTATCATTCCCATGTGTTGGTGGTTCAATAACGTGATAACAATTGCCATCTGCCTGTAGAGTTTTTTAAAGGTGAATGCACACACAGACACACACATACATAAACAGATGTGCAGCAGACAATCACACGCACAGGCAGAGGAGCAGTTGACCTCGTTTACCAATTTATAGAGTTGTGTGTGTCAGGCTAAATATTGTTTTCTGTGATCTCCCAGTCCTTTAATGGCCCCTGAATGACATTTGCCACTTGGCTGCACTCTCACTCATTCACAAAACACACAGCCTACCTTCACATTATCTGTAGACTCCATTCTGGCTTTTACAAAACATCTACCCACAAATAACACTTCACTGCTGTGTGCCTGTTCTTTACAGTAGCTGTATGTGGTTTGTACTTTAAAATGTCCCCATCCATCTTGTATTTCATCAAGAGTCAGCTTGAAGTTCAGCCCCTGTTTTTTTTCTCTTTTGTTTGACAGGCTGTTCCATTACATCAAGTGGTCCAACTGCTTCTGTTCTGTTGGCCTCCACCACATCTAAGCCGGTAAGACATGACATCACCTTTTAAATTACTTAATTTCTTCCAGTCGTGTGATGGACTGTTTCTTTGTACCCCATCAAACTTGAATCATTTGTTTGTTATATATCATTTAAGTATTTAGGTCATTTTATTAACCAACAATGACAACATTTATGAAATCTACCATACTTAGTTTTTACATTTGACTTTGTTTTAAATGTCATCCATGAGCTAAATACCACTTGGCTTCCCCAAAGACAAGAAACCATAAAATCAGATGTATGGCTCATTAATCTGGTCAGGTTTAGGTATCCTCCTCTTTTTCATGATTCATTTTATAGTGGGAAATACTTAACTGATTTGATTCCCTACTGCTTTAGGATCATTTATACACACTCTATTAGGAGGGAAAACCCTTTCGGGTATTTTGGGTAGTTTACACAAAGGCTGATAATGGGCCTAACAGGAAGTACACTCCTGGGGGTAAATTAGAGTCTACCCAGAGAGAGTTGCTCACTGCTAGGGTATAGGGCCTGCTTCCTGTCTGGCTGTCTCCAAGGCCCTGGGTCGATGGCAACAGGAAAGACCCCCCACACCACCCTAGTCGGCTCTGAGTTTTCCCAGTTTCCCCAGCATCACAGGGCCAAGGCCTGACCTCCAGGCAACTATGTGCACAAGGAAAGTGGTCTGTTCCCGGCACAGTCTCAGTGGTGTAGTAATTACTATTGCCCCAAGAGGACAGGAGGCACACATGGAAACACACTGGGAAGCCCAGATGGGATCCTAAATATGTCAAATGGCAGCAGAAACAATTTGCAGAATGCATTCAACACATTCAACCTGCTCTGCCCCCATGGGGCGGCAGGGTAGCCTAGTTGTTAGAGCGTTGGACTAGTAACCGGAAGTTTGCAAGTTCAAACCCTGAGCTGACAAGGTACAAATCTGTCGTTCTGCCCCTGAACAAGCAGTTAACCCACTGTTCCTAGGCAGTCATTGTAAATAAGAATTTGTTCTTAACTGACTTGCCTAGTTACATAAATGTATTCATGTCTGAGTTAGCTGCTCTGACAAAAATAAGAAACAACTTGAGGTTCAGGAGCTCCAATTAAAATGAGGTACATTCAATGATGTGTATAAACCCTGGATTGCAGATGCTATTTGTTGGCCATTGAGAGGCTTTGAAGCTACCGGTCGGCCATGTTGGTACTCCCCAGCAGTCCTAAACAGGAATTAATGGAATTCTACAATATTTCAATTAAGTGTTTCAAGGACAAAATTACATGTATTTCAGTATTTTTGGGGGGTTGTAGTGGGGACAGTAACATTAGTACTCAAAATAATATATACTTGTTTTTAATCATGTTTAGCTAACATTAATATAATTTTAAAGTATGCATTAAGGTGTCTGTAAAATAATAAACATGTCAAAAATGAATGTGGACATTAATAAATGCATTCCTATAGCTTCCAAAATCTTTTTTTACACTGGAGGACGAGTACCAAGATGGCAGCGTGGTGGCTTCAGTACATAACCCCTGTCAGTCATCCAGGGTTTATATACATCGTTGGGTACACCAGTTGCCAGCACAAACTATGAAACCAGGGTGGAGAGCAGAAGAATAATTCATTCTGTGACTCGCTGACCACAAACAGTGCCCCATCAGCAATAACCAACAATAAGTCCCTCCAGCTCCAGCAAACTTTGAATCCCAGTGATTTCTTTAACTGAGCTGTGAGCCCCCGCGTGGTATGCTGTTCAGGCTGGCTTGCCTGAAAGAGAGAGGCTGTGTGCAGCAGTACTGCCCAGTGCCCAGTACAGCAGTGACCTCTGGCAGCTAGTTTCCATGCTGCAGTGTTCCCTATTGGCCACTCAGTAGCGTAGCAACATCCGCTACATTTGTTAGCCCTGTGAAAAGGGGGTCGCCCAGGGATACTGCCGGGTCAAGCCATTTCTGGGGTGAAATTGCGGAGAGAAAAGCAAATAAAAGCCCAACGTTGTCAGCATAAATCCTTACGAAGAGGTATAGCTGCGCTTATCAGATTGTGTGACAAGTGTGGCTGTTTCTGTGGTATGTGTGTGGGTGCATAATATGCATGTGATGTTTTGTCTCTTCGTGGTGTGGGAGCTGCTCCTCCCTAATCTCTGTGTGTTTCTATGCTAGCTAGGACGTTCTCTGAACACTACAGACAGCACTGGTCAGGTTTCATGTGGAGTCAAACAAAGTTTAGGATTCCTTTAAACTGAGACGGGACATCTCGCTGGTGGCTAAGTCAGCAGCCTCACAAAGAAGGCATGGATTTCCAATGCTTTGTAAGCAAGCATGCTGGCAATACTGTAGAAGCAGCTGGTGTCTAATGGATGACAACCCAGGAGGGTTTCTGTTGTGGCAAACATAAAATTGAACTTTAAATTGAGGTATAGCCTGAAGTCTGACTTTGGCTGTACAGTATAAACACTCTAAGGAAATAGTCTTAGTCAAACTTTTTATTTTCTAACTGTGATTCCTCACAGCCCACCCGATTGTTGAATTGTTATTGTCATGCTAAATATTAAGTATTTATGCCAAATGCCATCTCTGTCCTCACACAACCCTTTGCAGTGAACATGCTACAGCAGTTACACATTCTGCAGTACATCCTGTGGGCTGGATATTCTGTGGTAAATGCTGAGTGGGCTGCCAAGATTAATAGTGCAGGTGAAGTGAGAGGAGATGAAGACCGAGTGAGTTGGGTGTCCTATTTTACTGTCTCTTATGTGTTTTTGTTAAAACATCAAGTCCTCGCTTCACTGCACTGCTCTGCAGCACAAGGTCTGTCTGTGTGATGGCTGTGCTAGAACAGGACAGAGCACGGTGTGAGATCAACAGGTGCAGGAATGAATGACGTTGGCTCTTGACCAACATATACTGCTTAAATGGCTTACTGACGTGATATTATAAGACCGGGACTTAGTAGAAAACACACCATGTTAAACATACTGTGTCTAATCAATGTGCATACTGTGTATAAAAAACATTATGATTCTGATTAAGGCCATTGTAGGCCGACATGTTTATCTTTTATCCTTGCTTAAATAAAACAACAAATGTTTAATGGTGAGCGAGTGTTGTGCCTTTTCCTTTGCATACTTTTTTCTAGTTCCCAGTTTGTCCCGGAGATGATTTTGTTGTTGTGTCATGGTCACCTGAAGCTCCCTTGATTGTCCCTGGTGACCCAAACCGTTTTAAGTAAAGTAATGAAATGGTATCTGGGTTTTAAGGTAAGTGGAATGCTGTTCAGCTAAAATAGTGTACAAATCTTTTAAAACAATATTATTACATTTGACATGATCACTTAATATTTACTTTTGAATAGGACCCCACCTTGGATTTGAACTAACAAGCGGATCTTTCTGCTGCGTTAATTCTTCCACACATTCATTACCTACCTATAATACATCTCTGCACTTAAGGAAAGATTTTCATGTGCACCAATATTTTAATTATCATTTAATCTGACTATTCTCTCATTGATTTTATTTATACTGAACAAAAATATAAACGCAACATGTAAAGTGTTACACGTAGTCTACAGTTGTGAGGCCGGTTGGTCATACAGCTTAGTTCTCTAAAACTGAGTTGCAGGCGGCTTATGGTAGAGAAATTAACATTAAATTATCTGGCAACAGCTCTGGTGGACATTCCAGCAGTCAGCATGCCAAATGCACTGTGGTGTTGTGTGACACAACTGCACATTTTCGAGTGGCCTGTGTAATGATAATGCTGTTTAAACAGCTTCTTGATATGCCACACCTGTCAGGTGGATGGATTATCTTGGCAAAGGAGAAATGCTTACTAACAGGGATGTAAACTAATTTATGCACAATATTTTTGAGAAATAAGCTTTAAACATTTCTGGGATATTTTATTTCAGCTCATGAAACATGGGACCAACACTTTATATGTTGTGTTTATATTTTTCTTCAGTGTATAATAGTTTTTCTTGAGTGTAATTTTAAGAGCTGAGATTTACTTTGAAGTGAACACCATAGTGCCCTCAAAGCTCATCACTAAGCTAAGGACATTGGGACTAAATACCTCCCTCTGCAACTGGATCCTGGACTTCCTGACGGGCCGACCCCGGTGGTAAGGGTAGGGAACAACACATCCGCCACGCTGATCCTCAACATGGGGGCCCTTCAGGGGTGCGTGCTCAGTCCCTTCTTGTACTCCCTTTGCACTCATGACTGCATGGCCAGGCACGACTCCAAGGCCATCATTCAGTTTGCTGATGACACAACCGTGGTAGGCCTGATCACAGACAACGATGAGACAGCCTATAGGGAGGAGGTCAGAGACCTGACCGCATGGTGCAAGGACAACAACCTCTCCCTTAACGTGATCAAGAGTAAGGAGATGATTGTGGACTACAGGAAAAAGAGGACCGAGCACGCTCCCAATCTCATCGACGGGGCTGTAGTGGAGTACGTTGAGAGCTTCAAGTTCCTTGGTGTCCATCACCAAACTAATATGGGCTAAGCACACCAAGACAGTCGTGAAGAGGGCATGACAAAACCTATTCCCCCTCAGGAGACTGAAAAGATTTTGCATGGGTCCTCAGATCCTCAAAAGGTTGCACCATCGTGAGCATCTTGACGGGTTGCATCACTGCCTGGTATGGCAACTACTCGACCTCCGACCCCAAGGCACTACTGAGGTCCAGTACATCACCGGAGCCAAGCTTAGACCCCCCTGTATATATTCCCGCTATTGTTATTTACTGCTGCTCTTTAATTATTTGTTATTCTTATCTCTTTTTTTGTTGGAATTTTCATAGCTGCATTGTTGGTTAAGGGCTTGTACAGTTGAAGTCAGAAGTTTACATTCACCTTAGCCAACTACATTTAAACTCAGTTTTTCACAATTCATGACATTTAATCCAAGTAAAACTTCCCTGTCTTAGGTCAGTTAGGATCACCACTTTATTTTAAGAATGTGAAATTTCAGAATAATAGTAGAGAATTATTTCAGCTGTTATTTCTTTCATCACATTCCCAGTGGGTCAGAAGTTTACATACTAATTGAGTGTATTTGGTAGCATTGCCTTTAAATTGTTTAACTTGGGTCAAATATGTTGAGTAGCCTTCCACAAGCTTCCCACAATAAGTTGGGTGAATTTTGGTTCATTCCCCCTGACAGAGCTGGTGTAACTGAGTCAGGTTTGTAGGCCTCCTTGCTCGCACACACCTGTTCAGTTCTGCCCACAAATTGTCTATAGGATTGAAGGTAAGGGCTTTGTGATGGCCACTCCAATACCTTGACTTTGTTATCCTTAAGCCATTTTGCCACAATTTTGTAAGTATGCTTGGGTTCATTGTCCATTTGGAAGACCCATTTGCGACCAAGCATTGACTTCCTGAGTGATGTCTTGAGATGTTGCTTCAATATATCCACATCATTTTCCCTCCTTATTGATGCCATCTATTTTGTGAAGTGCACCAGTCCCTCTTGCAGCAAAGCACCCCCACAACATGATGCTGCCACTCCTGTACTTCACGGTTGGGATGGTGTTCTTCAGCTTGCAAGCCACCCCCTTTTTCCTCCAAACATAATGACGGTCATTATGGCCAAAAAGTTATATTATATATATATTGTTTTAAACTTTTCTCCAAAAAGTATGTTCTTTGTCCCCATGTGTAGTTGCTTCCTTGTTGAGCAGGTTATGTCGATAGAGGACTTGTTTTACTGTGGAAATAGATACTTTTGTACCTGTTTCCTCCAGCATATTCGCAAGGTCCTTTGCTGTTGTTCTGGGTTTGACTAGCACTTTTCGCACCAAAAATGTTCATCTCTAGGAGACAGAACGCGATGAACAGAGTAGCAGTAGCGTAAAAAAAGTGGGTGGTGGGTGGGACACAATGCACATAGCCCGGTTAGCCACTGTGCAGGGGCACTGGTTGGTCTGCCCAATTGAGGTAGTATGTACATGAATGTATAGTTAAAGTGACTCTGCATATATGATAAACGGAGAGTAACAGCAGTGTAAAAAGAGGGGTGGGGGGCACACAATGCAAATAGTCCGGGTAGCCATTTGATTACCTGTTCAGGAGTCTTATGGCTTGGGAGTAAAAACTGTTGAGGAGCCTTTTTGTCCTAGACTTGGCACTCCGGTACCGCTTACCATGCGGTAGAGAGGACAGTCGATGACTGGAGTGTCTGGGGTCTTTGACAATTTTAGGGCCTTCCTCTGACACCGCCTGGTGTAGAGGTCCTGGATGGCAGGTAGCTTTGCCCCAGTGATGTACTGGGCTGTTCGCACTACCCTCTGTAGTGCCTTGCGGTCAGAGGCCGAGCAGTTGCCGTATCAGCTGTAGAACCTTATGAGGATCTCAGGACCCATGCCAAATCTTTTTAGTTTCCTGAAGGGGAATAGGCTTTGTCGTGCCCTCTTCACGACTGTCTTGGTGTGTTTGGACCATTCTAGTTTGTTGTTGTGGATACCAAGGAACTACTGTTTATACAGATGAACGTGGTACTTTCAGGCATTTGGAAATTTCTCCCAAGGATGAACCAGACTTGTGGAGGTCTACAACTTTTTTTCTAAGGTCTTGGCTGAATTCTTTTGATTTTCCCATGATGTCAAGCAAAGAGGGACTGAGTTTGAAGGTAGGCCTTGAAATACATCTGCAGGTACACCAGGTACACCTCCAATTGACTCAAATGATGTCAATTAGCCTATCAGAAGCTTCTAATGCCATGACATTGTTTTCTGGAATTCTCCAAGCAGTTTAAAGGCACAGTCAACTTAGTGTATGTAAACCTCTGACCCACTGGAATTGTGATACAGTGAATTAATCTGTCTGTAAACAATTGGAAAAAATACTTGTCATGCACAAAGTAGATGTCCTAACCGACTTGCCAAAACTATAGTTTGTTAACAAGAAATTAATTACTCCAACCTAGGTGTATGTAAGCTTCTGACTTCAACTGTAAGTAAGCATTTCACTTACAACACCTGTTGTATTTGGCACATGTGACAAATAAAATGTTATTTGATTTGAAGTGCAAAGTGTAGGAATATGCCTATAGGTGAAATCAGACATGGTGGAATGGCAGGGAAATCTCAATGCTGTGAACCAAGAGGTTGTGAGCTGAAATCCCAGATGAGGACATGTTATATAATAATTACAATACATTGTGTGTTTATTCATGTAGTATGTCAAATTGTGTTAAATATGTAGATTGAAAACGCTATGATAAAAGCTCTGTGTGTGTTTCGGTGTCCTTAGCATTGCCAAAAGACAGCTGTGAATTGGTTTACCAATCAGGGTCTTGATGGACCACGTGCCCAAGATAGAATGTTTTTTATCTTTTATTTTGGGTGGAAGGGGAACGTTTATTTGAGACCATCAGGCTATGTCCTCGGGACAAACCGGGGACTTGACAAAACCTCCCAGGGGACCATGACACAACATCCCAAGAATGTCCTACAAAAGTCCTCGGGGACGTCCCAGAGACAAACTTGGAACTAGATAAAATCTCCAGGGGACAGTTTGACACAATGCTCCAAGAATTTCCTAAAACCAACCATGACACAACATCCTGCCGACTTTAGGCGACCATTTTGTGATGTCCTAATGACTCATTATTGTTAGCAGGGAATATTATGAAGATGAATACACCAGCTTTTGGCGTTCCTTTATTAGACCTGTGCATCCCTAGTTTTCAGGTTGACATTTATTGTCATGAATCTTGCCCTGGAGGCAGAACTTCGTCAAAGTTGTCTGTAATCGTTAAAATTCATGAAAACAAAAATATGCTTTTTGGTCTTAATTGAAGGTTAGGGTTAAGCATTAGGGTTAGCAGTGTAGTTAAGGTTATGTTTAAACTCGGATGTTATTACTTTTTGGCTGTGCCAGCTAGTGACCACTCCGCATTGCTGCCTCCAGGGAAAGATTCATGACAATAAATGCCATCCTGCCTCTAGTTTGAGAACACTGCAACTTCAAACTAGGGCAATCACTAACATTTTCTATTCTATCCCATTTTTAAATGCCCCATATAATCAGTTTGAAGCTGTTTCACTGGCATACAGCCAAAAGCTCCTGACAAGGAAAATGTAATATGAGGTTTAATTACATATTTATATATGCAATTTAGCGACTTAGTCATGTATGCATACATTTTACGCGTGGGTGGCCCTATGAATCGAACCCACAACTCTGGCAGTGCAAGCACCTTGCTTTCCCGACTGAGCCATACAGGACCATATCTGCATACACCACAGGTCCAATGGGAAAAGAGAACAGACACAGTCAACCAGGTATTAATTTGTGCTACTTTGCTCGCAAATTTTGGTTTTATCAAGATGTATGATTATCTTGCCTCTCTTCTGCAGTGAGGGCTGTTTTCCCTTGGAGTGCCCTCTGTACCTGAATGTGTTGCTATAGAGTTTCTGCTCCTGCTGAGAGAGAGGGGAATGACGGTTATTTGCCTATTAGGGGGTTTCAGGAAAATAGGGAGGAGAGAGAAATACGAATGTAAGATTGGCCTTGTATAATTCTGCTTAAGTTAGAAGCACAGAAAACAGTGGACAATAGTGACCTTACAGTTTTTTGAGTGAGTGAAGATTAGTGGGACTTTCTCGCTCCTTTATTCCATGTACAGAGCCCTAATAACATGCTCTGTTATGTTTAGTTAAACAGTTTTTAATCACACATGCTATATCTCATTTGAAATTTGTTATTTTCTCACTCTTGCCTCACTGGGGCCTGTGTGAACCACACACCAACATACTATTTCAATAATTAAAACTCCACTCTCCCGTTCTCCATGTGAATATATCGCCAGTCCCTGGCCCTTATTCTCACTGCAATGGTTGTGTTTGTTTACCATTTCGATTGTGTTTGGTGTGAGCAGTAGAATAGCAATAGAGGCACAGGAGTCAGTCAGGGATGAGTGAGTGAATGGGGTTAGCGGGCAGTGGGTGAGTTACAGTAGCCATAGAATCTCATAACAATGCCTCTGCCCTAACTTCTACTACCCTCTGTATCCCCTAGCTCCTGTTTCTCCACCCAATCTATCTCTCATTATCACCTTGTCTGTGTACATTCTCTCATTAGCTCTGTAAATATGGGGGAATTTTCTTGTGTGCTGCCAGCACGGCAGAGGGAATATTCACACAGTTTGATTGTGCCAGGCCTGCTGCTGCTGGTAGTGGGGCTGATGTGGGCTACTACTTACTCACAGTTCACTTAGAGTTCTGTCTCACATCAGGCCTGCTGAGCCAAGGGACCACAGTCTACACTAGTAACCACACAAATCGTAGAGGAGTGCTGATCTAGGATCAGTTTAGCCTTTTAGATCTTAATTATATCAACGGAGGCCACCTGATCCTAGATAAGCACTTCTACTCTGAGAAGCTTTGTAAAGAAAGCCTACTGTCTCAACATGTTAGACTAACTGAACTGTCACTGGAAGATCAATGTATGTCCAAAGAGCAGTGGGCGTAACCCCGATCCCATACATCACACTTCAAATAAAGTGCTCTCCAGCTCAGGAAATCTGGATCAAAGGCCATGATGATGACGAAAGCGTCTGCTAAATGGCATATTATTATTATTATATATGGGAATGTGTGGATACCTAATCAATTGTACAACTGAATGCATTCAACTGAAATGTGTCTTCTGTATTTAACCTAACCCCTCGGTGAGGTGCAGGGGGCTGCCATAAATCAACATCCACGGCACCCAGGGTACAGTGGGTTAACTGCCTCGCTCGGGCAGAACGACAGATTTTTACCTCGTCAGCTCGGAGATTCGATCCAGCAACCTTTCGATTCCATGCCCAACACTCCAACCTGTTACCCAGGAAACATGGCTGGTAGGTAACAGGACCCTATAGGTTGGATGACACCTAGGCTTGTTTTTATTGTAGATGAATGAATGGAGAATGTGTGTTTCACCAGGGGCATCAGGGCATGTGGTGTGGTCTTAAGAACATTATTTAACAAGGAGCTATTTGGTTTGATGGACTGAAACAAGGTTTAGGTTGCTGGAACATTACTGGAGTTGTTTATGAATCACTCTTCTGACGCAATCACTCTTCTAACAAGGTAACCAACCCCCCTTTTTCAAGCTGATAGTTGTATGATAGTAGTCATGTTTGTACCATTGAGTATATTTTATTCTATTATCAAACATATTCATACAATATAACTCTTGTGTTAGTGAACATTTTAGATAAGATTGGAGGAAAATCAAAGGAAGCTCAATCTCTGATTGTATTTTCTTGCAATGAGCGCCATCTGGTGAAAGTGGCATGGAACTACATAGTGTTCTATGTTGTCTACTTTAGAGAAACTCATGCATGGCTTTTTGTGTTCCCATCAGTGGTGGCTGGAGCTAAAGGAGGACAGGCTCATTGTAATGGCTGGAATGGCGTGGTAGCTCCAGCCTAAACTGGTTCCCATTGTTTCATCTGTTACTTCTACAACTCCTAATTGTAGACCAACTGAGTGAAGTCAATTCCATTGAAATGTTTTTATTACAATGTCAACAATACTACAGTGTTTGTTTGGAAGAAGAAACTGCTTTAGAGGTGCAATGCAGCCTTTTATCTAACTATACAATTATTTCTGGGTAGCAGTACCTTACTGTGATTGCTTTCAAATCAAATAGTCAAAATGGCCTTCTTACCAAAGAGCAATTTCTCAGGCAAGAATTTTGCTAGGACTGCCTAGGAGTGGTCTGAGTGTGGAGGGGAACATGGAAAAGTAGCTGTTATTGGCAGAGAGTTTTAGAACTATTTTTCTTATGGGTGTATTAATTCATTTACATGCCAAAGTTCCAACCCACAAAAACAGACTGACATTTTAGGTGTTTTTTTCAAACAGCTCTTACACTAAAAGGTTATCATAATTTTCAAAATTTCACAGTATCTTTTAAACCTCATAGTGTGTAAATATGTACATAAAACACAAATCCAATTTTTAGCTGCACTGGGCCTTTAAATTGATGTTAACCGGTAGTGGTGTTATCGAGGTACATTGCATAATTGGAAACCAGGGAGACGAAGACGGAACATCAGAGATACTGTGTGCTGAAGGAAAGTGCTCCCCTGGGCTATTCATTCATATTATACTGAGAGCCACTGAACCTACCTCCCTGACTCAAAATCAATGTTCTGACAAAATTACATTGGGTACAAGTGATCACTCAATCGGTCGTACTGTACATGTGGTATGGGTGATTATTCCCGACTATGCCACTAGATGGAAGTAGTGTAGTCTTGATGTGGCAGAGTCAGGGTAGTCACTGGTACCACAACCACAAAGTAATAATTATGGCTAAATCCCACCTATTTCTACAATTTATATTAATACAGCTCATGATAACCACCTTAACCACACTCCTAACCTTATGCCTAACCCTTAAGACCAAGCAAGAAAACAAATGAATGAATTTAAGATATAGCCAATTTTGACCTTGTAGCTGTGGTAACTAGTGACAATCCAGATTCAGTAAAGATGTCATGTTTGGGATTGGGCAGTTGGCAGCGCTTGCCATATGTCCATATTAAAAACGCATAGCTTTGGATGTAGTTAAAATTTTACTATATCACTTCTGTGATCACATTTTAACAAGAACCCTATTAAAGTTAAATATGCAATTTGCATAAGGAAACTTCAGAACATGCTTCAACCCTGTGTATTTACAGTCAGAAGAAGCTCACTGTTCAAATGGAATAGCTTATGACTCCACAGCACTGACTGACTGCACTGTGCTAACTAAGAGTGACTCAGCCACTCTATTTCAGGGTTCCCAATCATCCATCTCATGTGATGTGAGTCTAAAAGATCTACTTGTGATTTCCATCGTAGATCAGCATTACTTGCGTCAGTCAGTCAGTCAGGGCCAGGTGCAATCAAACCATGATGAGATCCGATCTGCCAGTGGCATTCCTTGAACCCCTGCCTTGCCCAAATCAGGAGCACTGAGCCATTCAAAATCCCTTAGCTCTCTGCTCTGTATCGATCCCAGTTTGGTCTGAGTTCATTCTGTCTTCCCTGTCCTGTCATTAATCTCTGTCCCCTCCCTGGTTTGCCCCCTGCTGACCCCCTGTCTCAGTCCGGAGGGGCCAGCTGGGTAGGATGGTGTTAGCTGGAGTGAATGCAGGCAGGCGCAGGCTGCCGGCAAGGTTTGTGACTGACCCGACAGGCTTTCACATAACTAACCGTGTATATGCCGGGACGCGAGGGGGGTAACAGAATCCCAGCCTGATGTCCTGGCCCGTTTAGGGAGTAAATATAGCAGTACAGAGAGCAGCAACGTTACTTCAGTGCTGTGGGCTGAAACTGAGGTCCACACTGCCCCCCTCTCTCTCTGCCTAGCCCTCTCTCACTGCCCCTCACTCTTCTGGAAGAGCTCGGAAGGATAGAGAGGGCACTGCTGAATCACAATATGAATCACCCAGCTCGGCCCCCTATACATAGAATAAATAGAGGTAGGGCAAATGGCAGGCTATATGCTCATGTTGCACTGGGCATGGGAGATAAGACCTCTCTTTATTTCCCAGGCAACATGAGGCATGGAGCTTCTGTTGGCTGACTTTACTCTGCATATAATGCATTTATTAGATTTGCTATCATGAGTAGAAGTGCTGTGGTAGAATGGATTTTCCATATTTAGTGTGATTGCAAAGAAACACACTACTGTTAAAAAGGTGCTGCATGGTTAGTCTGCGTCCACATTTGCCGTGCTGCATTTACAGTGATACGACCACTGCAGAAGTCAGGACATTCATACTTCTTGCGCTTCGCAGAGCTGTTGTGAAGGAAGTGAGTTTGTGTTTATACAGGATGTACCGCCCCCACATACCGTCAACCAATCATGTCAATGCGGAGCTATATGGAGCCCTCAGAATTGTTACAAAATCGCATTGATACACAGTTCGGTTTTGGCCTTTGCATACCTCTGAAAGCTTTGCAATTGTGTCACACTGTCCATACCAAGCTTCCGACGCATTTTCAGATCAAGCAAAAATTGTTTTTTATTCCCGTTATGGGAACAAAATCAACAGATGCGTGAGGTAAAAAGTGGTGTTCGCTTTCCTATTCAATGAAAAAATATTTTTCAATGATTTCCTACAAAAGTAAGCGTAGTTCTGCGAAATATCAACGGAACTGCTAGTGTACGCTTCCAAAACATTTTACATTCAAAGCCTGCATATTTTACCGATCTTACCGAGCTTTTCACCGATCAAGTAAACTGAAAATGATAGCTGTTTGCTTTGTAGATCAATGTGAGGGCTTTGTAGTCCCAAGTTTAAAAAAAAAAATTTAAGTTCAGATATTTTTATATAATAGGCCTATTATAGCACAGCTTGAGTATAAATCATCTGTGAAATCAAGTTGTAAAAAATATCTAAACATTTATGAATCTTTTATCATTATTAATTGGAAATATGAGATTATTACCTTTGCATTAAACCTCAGAGATAGTTGCTGACATTTTGTATATTAGCCTAACTATTACATAATTGTTGTGTTTTGATTAGAATTACAGTAGCTAAGTGTATTAAATCTCCTAATGGGAGACATTTAGCTAAATGTGTATTTGCCAATATGCTAAACGTGTATCATTACAGCTGGGTGCAGTGGTGTTGAATACCAATGTCTCCCAATCTGTTTAGGCTGTCATGAAACACAAATCACATCCATTCCATCGTAAGTCTTGGTGATAATCATCCCACTAAGAAAACTGTGTTATGTGCTCCCTGGAAAATGCAAATCTGCCTTTCTATAGGCTCAGGGTTATCTGCACTATGAAGCTCGAGTTGCATTTTATGTCATTTTTTTGAAGTTTTTTGGAAGTTTCAAGGAACCTTTTAACTTGAGATCTTTTCACCAAAATCCAGTGCAGATGTTGGATAATACCTTTCTAATCTCCTTGTAAAAATTCAGTGGACACCGCGCTGGTGTTAAGTTCTACAGAGTGACAGTGTCATTCCAATCAAACTCAGGAATACCTTGTTGTTTCCAGAGAGCATTCCTTTTGTAGATATGGGCTGGAATACTATACCAGCTTCACAGTGGTCATTCAATTCCACCAGGACCACCAATTCAGTGCCTTTTGAGAAGTGGAACTTGGTCAAAAAAAAACTTTTGATTTAACCTCATTTTAACATTCTGTCATAAAGAGCACATGTTCAACTTCATAAAAAAAAGTATTTTCCCATCCCAAGAGGTTAAATGAAAAAAATACTACAGTAAGTGCCAAATAAAGTAACAGGGTTGACCGTAACAGGGTTGACCGTAACAGGGTTGACGATTTCTTCTTAAATCAGCTATAAAATCCCTTGTGACAAGGGGAATGGAGTGGGAATTGAATGCAAGCTTCAGATCTGCTCAGTTTTCCACCACAAAACACCAAAAAGAGTAGATCCAGCTCACCTGCTTTTACTCTATTATTTGACGATTAGACTTTCAATGTTTCTTTCGATGTTTATTTTTAAGGAATAGTTTCACCATATTAAAATGAGAGTTCAGTTCCCATAACTGGGTTGACCTTAAAATGAGGGACAGACGTGAATGAAACACCTAATCGCATGAAGTAAATAATAATCTTCAGAATTGGAAAAAAAAGCAACAAAATAACTAAGGCTTTACAATGATAGTGAAACTTGGAGAAAGGTTGAGATTAAGTTGGTTAATTTTCCTAGAAGTGACACAGGGTTGATGGAGGGAAGTCGAAATGTAAAAACGTTGCACTTTAGCGAGCCTTTATTCATTTAATAAAAAATAGGATTTACTGAATTCTCCATGGAACTTCATTCAATATAACAAGCTTTTAAAATTGAATATTGGTACACAATTTCTACTTAAAATATCAAAAGGGACGCAAAATACACTCTTTTCGTGGAACGACCCACCATGCTAAGCCAGGCACTGAATTTCATTGCGATTGTTATTGGCAAATGTTCATCCAAATAAATTGTGTAGTGTTTTTACATAAGAAAAGCCTTCAGAATCTTACCATAGAATTGAACATGACTATATTCAACACAAGGTCAACATTGACAATAGGAATCCAAAGCATAATTACATTGAAATATAACCAATACACACGAGCACAGTGTATTTAGCAAATAATGCACAGTCTTTGGTGGCTGTGATAAGAAACACCGACAATATGTACGAATATCAATACGAATGAGTATGTTGAACGTGCTAAAAACCACTACAAATGATTTTTCTAGCTGTTGAAGGTAGAAAATATACAAAAGAAAACCCTCAATGTTCTTTAATATTAACAGTTGAATAGGAATCTATTTAGTTTTGCCTTGCTATACACTGTCAATCAACTCCGTACTCAATATGTACATTTCCCAACTAATCTATACTATATAAGTCCAGTCTTTCAGTCCCTCACCTCTTTCCAATATCAATCAGCGCCCCTCTGTCTCAGTATGTGTAGCCCATGTATCTGATGCTGTCTGGACCAAAACATGTGGCCACTGTAGCATTTGATTGATTGATGCCAGCAAGCATTTGGCCTGCCTTGATAAAAACAAATATAAAAATAATTTGCCAATCACAGTTAAGCTAAGCTCAACTGTGGGTTGTCCTAGCGTAGCAAAATGCCCCTCAACGGAGGCCAGTTTGGATTTGGCTTCACACTAATAAAATTCCATCCTAAGCAAAATGTCATCATTGTCAGACATGTGTTTCTGGTCTGCTTGTGTTGATGTCCTGCAGGAGCTAGCTTGCTAAATCATCCCTTTCCTAAGCCATGGATCGAGATGTGGATTTGGACTTGTGGTTTTGACTTAATTCTCTGTAAAGGCCAATTATTAAAAAGGCAATTCTGAATTACCATAAATTCATATATTGTGACACTGGCCTGAGACGATTGAAGTTCAATATGTAGCCTAGATGTGGTCTCACATTAACTAGCTAGCTAACTTAGCAAACATTTTTAGCTCGGTAGGCTATTAAAACTAAAACTAAAAGCGTACTGCACACACCCAGGCCCTACCGCAGCCGACCGGGAGGTCCTTGGGGTGACGCACAATTGGCCTAGTGTTGTCAGCTCTGCCATGCAGTACGCTTTAATGAACCAGCTAAGATAGCTAGCTGCGCGCACACACACGCACACGCACACGCACACACACACACACACACAGGGACACAGATGGACAGACAGAAATCAGTACCATGGACAGCCACATGATATTTAGCAACATTGATTGGACTAAATTGTTTTTGGTATCTTTAAGTTTGTTTTCAGTGTATTTGATGTTTAAGTTGAAATGGTGCTGGAATGGCGGAGGCAGTGGTGCTGCTGACTTGCGGTAACTCTGTGGTTCTAAATCACTAGTTGTTTAGCAAACCGTGGAAAACATTAACTTGCTTGACCATGCTGCAGGTCATATAACTGTTTGTTACATGCAATATTTGCTTTGTGGACTTCACTGGACAGATTTTGTTTCGTGATGAAACAAAACTATGTGTAGTTGAATTTATTCCCCCACTGTGTGACTGTTGTCTTCTTGTTGTCACGGCCTTATTGTATATCACAGTGGTGTACTGTATGAATGAATGGGTTATTTTATTTACTTGTTATTTTACCAGGTAAGTTGACTGAGAACACATTCTCATTTGCAGCAACGACCTGGGGAATAGTTACAGGGGATGAATGAGCCAGTTGTACACTGGGAATTATTAGGTGACCGTGATGGTTTGATGGCCAGATTGGGAATTTAGCCAGGAGACCGGGGTTAACACCCCTACTCTTATGATAAGTGCCACAGGATCTTTAATGACCGCAGTGAGTCAGGACACCCGTCAAACATCCCATCTGAAAGACGGCACCCTACACAGGGCAGTGTCTGTGGGGCATTGGGATATTTTTTAGACCAGAGGAAAGACAGCCCTCCAACAGCATCTGGTCTCCCATCCAGGGACTGACCAGGATCAACCCTGCTTAGCTTCAGAAGCAAGCCAGCAGTGGTATGCAGGGTGGTATGCTGCGAACAAAGCAAATGTCAAAGCATAGGTTGTAATTTGGCTTTATTATTGGCTTGGCTTCCCCAGTGTTTTTACCCACGCACCACTACTGTTCCCGACCCTCCTCCTCCCGCTGCTGCTGGCCTTGCGCCGTTATGCTCCTGAAGTTGCCGTTAATAGGCTGCACCAGGGGTCGGCAACCTTTTCCATTTGGAGTGTCAATTTATCTTACCATTTCTACCGATCTGCGTGCCAGTTCTGATTTTCATGTGCACATGTCATTTATAATAGACTTTGTATCTCAAAATGATTGTCTAAAAGTAGGCTAATAGCCTATATAAAGCCAACAAATATAAATAATGCTGCCTGCAGGTAGAAAATATCCTGATTTTAAAATAATATCCTATAAATGTACATTTTAACAGAGACCTTTATCCAGAGCAACTTACAGTAGTGAGAGCATACATTACATAACTTTTTCTCTCCACACAGGTCCCCAGTGGGAATTGAACTCACCACCCTGATGTTGCAAGTGCCAATGCTCTACCAACTAAGCCACATTGGCTACGCATCAAGCTTGAAACATTGTATCAACTATCAACTGTGTCCGGCTCGAAGCTTGCGCTAGCAAACTTGCAACATTTTCTAGCATATTCTGGGCCCTCAGAGTTTCCTGCGGCAGTGAGCTCGGGACAGACCCAGCTTTAGGCTATTTGTGCAAGAGATAATAAGTAGTCAGGTATTTTATGATGCTTTCACTGGTTCAGAGCATTACATTTTTCGATTTCATACCAAGTGATTATGTAAAGAAATATTTTTCAAAGGAACTATTGTCATTCTCAATGGATTCTAAAAACATACTTTGTTTACTAGCAGTTTGAGGTGAAGAAGAAAAAATACTTTAGGAAGCTCCACAGCTCATTACTGGTGGTGAGTTAAGACAATCAGAAATACTATCAGACATCCCCAAATGGGCACATTTATAGGCTTACATTTGCTTGCAGGCCAGGTAGCCTAAGCCTAGTTCTATATGTGTAATCAGGTGCGCTTCTTTACTCAACAATGACAGAAGCACTCCAAACAAAAGACAATGAATAAATTGACAAAACTCGTAAATGAGAAACAAGTTGGTTTATTTCAATCAATTTACGAGTTTTGTCAATTTATTCATTCTCTTTTGTTTGGAGTACTTCTGTCAATGTTGAGTTTGTGAGCTCTGCAAACAACATGTCCACCCCAACAATTAGAATGGTAAATGACTGTAATAATAATATATTTAACACATTAACAGAAATTACCGTAACCAAACACACATTGTAGATTTGAAATGATCGGAATTCTGGAGAGAGACATGCCTTGTGCGTCTTAGCCACACTTTTTTACATGCCTTGTGCGTCTTAGCCACACCATTTTTACATGCCTTGTGCGTCTTTGCCACACCATTTTTACATGCCTTGTGCATCTTAGCCACACCATTTTTACATGCCTTGTGCATCTTAGCCAAGCCATTTCAATTGGACCGTGGCATCTCCGTGGCCTCCTTAATGGATGAGTCCACTGAGACAGGCAGAAAATCAAAACGGTGTCTTGTGTGCCATGAAATGATGTTCTCTATTTGACACTGCTGGACAAAATAAATCTTTGTCGACCAAAATCCTATCCACCAAACCGACCAGTGGACTAAATGGGGTCAGCCCTAAATGAGAGTTAAACTTACTTATTTGCATGATCATTGATTTTATGAGGTATCTGTTGAAAAAAAAATGTTTTAATTTTTTTGGCTGTCTCCTGGTGTGTCTTAGTCATTGGAGGCTGCTGAGGGGAAGACGGATCATAATAATGACTGGAATACAGTCAAAGGAATGGAATCAAACTCATCAAAGACGTGGTTGATACTACTCCATTCCTCCGTCCTCCCCTCAGCAGCCTCCACTGGTCTTAGTGTCTTAGCCAGTGAATGAATATGCAATGAGACTATGCACTCAGGTGTGGAGAACAGCTGTCAGAGACTGAAGGAGCGTAGCACTCAGAAAGTGGGTGATGAGGGATGCTAGCAGATACAGACTTCCAATCATTGCGCTAGTTAGCATTGGCTCGCGAAACTACCTCTAAATTCCTTCATACTGAACAAAGAGACATAAAACTGGTATCCACTAGTTCATCTCACTCTTGGGAAAGTAGATAAATGGCCTCATTGCCAAAATACCGAAGTATCCCTTTAAGTCAGCCCTTATTCAGTGTGCACCGCCTGTCATGATGCATCCGCCACATGTTTCATCACACAGAGAATGCCACAGCCTTGCGAAGGCGAAGAAGCAACACACCGTCTTACCTACAGTACAATACTGTACTTTGACCCCTAGGTTATGATTGCTTCCCTCAGTGCGTATAGCGATGTATTGTAGTGGATGTCCATAGTCTTGCACACTTTCACTATTTCATTCACGATGATTCCAGGATTTGAAGGTTGTTTCTTTTAACGGTTCTCCATGAAGGCTTTACTCACGATCACACTGTAGGGCTTTAAGGGTTCATGCTTAGAATAGTGGAAAGAGTGGGTGATGGAAATGACGGCAGGGGAAAGTGTGAATCCTGCAATGAGAAAAGCATCTAGCCGACACTACCTGCTGTGTCCTTTCCCATCACACTAAGTATGCATACACACACACGCACACACACATCTGGAGGATGTATTGACGCCTCAGGCTCGTGCTGTGTTTCTGGCCTTAGTGTTCCCCTGCGGAGAGCCCTCAGTGAGCGCAGGCAGACATTATGGTCACTAGGACACCTAAAGGACAAACAGTGGCCAGGTGCCAGTGAGTCTGCGAGGCGCCTGACTCATCTTCTCCTCTGACAGACGCAGAGGGTGGCATGGTACACACACACACACACACACACACACACACACACACACACACACACACACACACACAGCCTCGCAGCCCCGCAGCCCCGCTCAGCTATGTGCTGCCCCCAGAGCGCCACCGCTAAATATTATGGAGGGTTGCTTGGAAAAGGCCAGCACGTCCTTCCTCTGAATTACTGGGGAGCATTAAAATAGGAACTGTGATACATGGCATTAAAATCCAGACTCCCATAGGCGTGAAAATCGAAACCGTTCCCCCGGTCTGGATTTATCATTGCCCCATCGCTGAGATTCTACTGGCCCCGTAAGGAGATGTACAGAACCCAGAGGGCTCTGGCCTATCAGTCACCCTGTCAATCCCCTGGGTGCTGCATGATCAAAGGCAGGCAATGGAGCACCAGTCCCCATACGCCCCATCCTCTGCTTAATAAAGCTGTCAGGGGAAGAAAATCCAGAGATGTCTGTTCATCAACACTCCTGTCAGCAGATAAATAAATAAGAATCCAAAGGGAAGGAAGAAGGCCTAAAATGCAGTGTACATGGAGCGAGCCTCTATGGAATCTGCCAGGCCTGTTCCACATTATTACTGGGGCCAGTAAAGATTAGTGAAAGATGGAGGAGAGGGAGGCCACTGGACAGGTTGTCTGACTGGACAGTTAGACACCTGTTAAACCAGAGGCCTGTGCATCCGAGGAGGAGCGGCTGAATCTTCAGCCCCGATCTGTCGATCTGTCACACACTCCTCATGAAACGCTTGTTAAACGCCCCATTCCCCCACCAGACTTACACTTGCATATCCTCTTCCAGATTTGCATTCCTGGACTCCTCTCTTCCTCTCCTCCTTCTGGATATCTCAGATGAATCACAGGCTTTTTCTTTACCCGACGTCAGCAGACAGTCCCATGTATCTCCTAACAGGAATTCCCATATTAATGCCTCTGTCTGCTCGGCCTTCCTCCTCCAGCCATATCTCATTTCAGCCCTTAAATAATGCCGGAGGATAGTATCTCCTGGGAGACGCAAACAAATCGTCCATATCTCTCACGTTTCATGTGCGATTTATCAGGCGGAATTTTCTCCCTCGGGAACTAATGGATGCTTCTGGGAGACTGGACCACTGGACTGGGGCTGCATACCAAATGGCACTCTATTCCCTGCATAGTGCACTACTTTCGACCAAGGCACTATATAGGAAATAGGGTGCCATTCGACCCTTAGTATCTCTGTATGGATTCCTCGCCTGTGTTTATAGCTTTATGGTATCCGGCACTTTATAAAGCTGCTTATGGAATCTACGCTGGTATGCTAGTGTTGGGTGTTGGAGTATGTAGGTCGTTTACTATATCTCCTGAGACCCGGCAAAAAAAAGCTTTAGGATGATCATTTTCTTTTGCATCACAGGTGTTTAGGGTGATTTTTGTTTTAGAAAGATAAATAGATTTTTCTATTTGTATTTGGCTGTTAGGACTCGGTTGATAGTAAATATGAAACATTTGACATCACAGTAAATGGGGGCAGTAAGTATAAAATGTAGTTAGCGCATCCTGATTCGACAACAGAGGATATTTATTAACAAGCTCTTATTTAATGTGAAATAATATTACACTGCTCTGAAAACTCACCAAACTATTCCTGAGATGTACAGTAAATCAAATCAAATCAAATTGTATTTGTCACATACACATGGTTAGCAGATGTTAATGCGAGTGTAGCGAAATGCTTGTGCTTCTAGTTCCGACAATGCAGTAATAACCAACAAGTAATCTAGCTAACAATTCCAAAACTACTACCTTATAGACACAAGTGTAAGGGGATAAAGAATATGTACATAAAGATATATGAATGAGTGATGGTACAGAGCGGCATAGGCAAGATACAGTAGATGGTATTGAGTGCAGTATATACATATGAGATGAGTATGTAAACAAAGTGGCATAGTTAGTGGCTAGTGATACATGTATTACATAAAGATGCAGTAGATGATATAGAGTACAGTATATACATATACATATGAGATGAATAATGTAGGGTATGTAAACATTATATTAGGTAGCATTGTTTAAAGTGGCTAGTGATATATATTTTACATCATTTCCCATTATTAAAGTGGCTGGAGTTTAGTCAGTGTGTTGGCAGCAGCCACTCGATGTTAGTGGTGGCTGTTTAACAGTCTGATGGCCTTGAGATAGAAGCTGTTTTTCAGTCTCTCTGTCCCAGCTTTGATGCACCTGTACTGACCTCACCTTCTGGATGATAGCGGGGTGAACAGGCAGTGGCTCGGGTGGTTGTTGTCCTTGATGATCTTTATGGCCTTCCTGTGACATCGGGTGGTGTAGGTGTCCTGGAGGGCAGGTAGTTTCCCCCCCGGTGATGCGTTGTGCAGACCTCACTACCCTCTGGAGAGCCTTACGGTTGTGGGCGGAGCAGTTGCCGTACCAGGCGGTGATACAGCCCGACAGGATGCTCTCGATTGTGCATCTGTAGAAGTTTGTGAGTACTTTTGATGACAAGCCAAATTTCTTCAGCCTCCTGAGGTTGAAGAGGCGCTGCTGCGCCTTCTTCACGATGCTGTCTGTGTGGGTGGACCAATTCAGTTTGTCTGTGATGTGTACGCCGAGGAACTTAAAACTTACTACCCTCTCCACTACTTTTCCATCGATGTGGATAGGGGGGTGTTCCCTCTGCTGTTTCCTGAAGTCCACAATCATCTCCTTAGTTTTGTTGACGTTGAGTGTGAGGTTATTTTCCTGACACCACACTCCGAGGGCCCTCACCTCCTCCCTGTAGGCCGTCTCGTCGTTGTTGGTAATCAAGCCTACCACTGTTGTGTCGTCCGCAAACTTGATGATTGAGTTGGAGGCGTGCGTGGCCACGCAGTCGTGGGTGAACAGGGAGTACAGGAGAGGGCTCAGAACGCACCCTTGTGGGGCCCCAGTGTTGAGGATCAGCGGGGTGGAGATGTTGTTGCCTACCCTCACCACCTAGGGGCGGCCCTTCAGGAAGACCAGTACCCAGTTGCACAGGGCGGGGTCGAGACCCAGGGTCTCGAGCTTGATGACGAGCTTGGAGGGCACTATGGTGTTAAATGCCGAGCTGTAGTCGATGAACAGCATTCTCACATAGGTGTTCCTCTTGTCCAGATGGGTTAGGGCAGTGTGCAGTGTGGTTGAGATTGCATCGTCTGTGGACCTATTTCGGCGGTAATCAAATTGGAGTGGGTCTAGGTGTCAGGTAGGTGAGGTGATATGGTCCTTGACTAGTCTCTCAAAGCACTTCATGATGACGGAAGTGAGTGCTATGGGGGCGGTAGTCATTTAGCTCAGTTACCTTAGCTTTCTTGGGAACAGGAACAATGGTGGCCCTCTTGAAGCATGTGGGAACAACAGACTGGGATAGGGATTGATTGAATATGTCCGTAAACACACCAGCCAGCTGGTCTGCGCATGCTCTGAGGGCGCGGCTGGGGATGCCGTCTGGGCCTGCAGCCTTGTGAGGGTAGACACGTTTAAATGTTTTCCTCACGTCGGCTGCAGTGAAGGAGAGTCTGCATGTTTTAGTTGCGGGCCGTGTCAGTGGCACTGTATTGGCCTCAAAGCGGGCAAAAAAGTTATTTAGTCTGCCTGGGAGCAAGACATCCTGGTCCGTGACGTGGCTGGTTTTCTTTTTGTAATCCGTGATTGACTGTAGACCCTGCCACATACCTCTTGTGTCTGAGCCGTTGAATTGAGATTCTACTTTGTCTCTATACTGAAGCTTAGCTTGTTTGATTGCCTTGCGGAGGGAATAGTTACACTGTTTGTATTCGGTCATGTTTCCGGTCACCTTACCCTGATTAAAAGCAGTGGTTTGCGCTTTCAGTTTCACGCGAATGCTGCCATCAATCCACAGTTTCTGGTTTGGAAATGTTTTAATCGTTGCTATGGGAACGACATCTTCAACGCACGTTCTAATGAACTCGCTCACCGAATCAGCGTATTCGTCAATGTTGTTGTCTGACGCAATACGAAACATATCCCAGTCCACGTGATGGAAGCAGTCTTGGAGTGTGGAATCAGATTGGTCGGACCAGCGTTGAACAGACCTCAGCGCAGGAGCTTCTTGTTTTAGTTTCTGTCTGTAGGCAGGGATCAACAAAATGGAGTCGTGGTCAGCTTTTCCGAAAGGAGAGGGGGCAGGGCCTTATATACGTCGCAGATGTTAGAATAGCAATGATCCAAGGTTTTTCCAGCCCTGGTTGCGCAATCGATATGCTGATAAAATTTAGGGAGTCTTGTTTTCAGATTAGCCTTGTTAAAATCCCCAGCTACAATGAATGCAGCCTCCGGATATATGGATTCCAGTTTGCAAAGAGTCAAATAAACTTTGTTCAGAGCCATCGATGTGTCTGCTTGGGGGGGAATATATACGGCTGTGATTATAATCGAAGAGAATTCCCTTGGTAGATAATGCGGTCGACATTTGATTGTGAGGAATTCTAAATCAGGTGAACAGAAGGACTTGAGTTCCTGTATGTTGTTGTGGCCAGACCACGTCACGTTAACCATGAAGCATACGCCCCCCGCGTACCAGTCAAAAGTTTGGACACACCTGCTCATTTAAGTGTTTTTCTTTATTTGTACTATTTTCTACATTGTAGAATAAAAGTGAAGACATCAAAACTATGAAATAACACATATGGAATCATGTAGTAACCAAAAAAGTTTTAAACAAATCAAAATATATTTTATTTTTGAGATTCTTCAAAGTAGCCACCCTTTGCCTTGATGACAGCTTTGCACGATTGGAAGAGTGTGCAAATCTGTCATCAAGGCAAAGGGTGGCTACTTTGAAGAATCTCAAATATAAGATCACCATGCGCAATGCCAAGCGTCAGCTGGAGTGGTGTAAATCTTGCCGCCATTGGACTCTGGAGCAGTGGAAACGTGTTCTCTGGAGTGACGAATCACGCTTCATTGGCAGTCCAAAGGACAAATCTGGGTTTGGCGGATGACAAATCTGGGTTTGGCTACCTGCCCCAATGAATAGTGCCAACTTTAAAGTTTGGTAGAGTATTGGTCCGGTGCTGTTTTTCAGGGTTTGGACTTGGCCCCTTACTTCTAGTGAAGGGAAATTTTAACGCTCTAGCATACAATTACATTCTAGACGATTTTGTGCTTCCTACTTTTTGGCAATAGTTTGGGAAACGCCCTTTACTGTTTCAGCATGACAATGCCCCCGTGCACAAAGCGAGGTCCATACATAAATGGCTTGTCAAAATTGGCGTGGAAGAGCTTGACTGGACTGCACAGATCCCTGAACTCAACCCCAGCGAACACCTTTGGGATGAATTGGAACGCCGACTGTGAGCCAGGCCTAATCGCCCAACATCAGTGCTCGACCTCACTAATGCTCTTGTGGCTGAAGGGAAGCAAATCCCTGCAGTAATGTTCCATCATCTAATGGAAAGCCTTCCAAGAAGAGTGGAGGCTGTTATAGCAGCAAGGGGAGACCAACTCCATATTAATGCCTATGATTTTGGAATGAGATGTTCAACGAGCATTGGTCATGTAGTGTATTTACCTATTAGAAACTATTTGAATATCAAACTCACAAAAAGTATAATTATATAATTAGACACACCATAAAATGCCATTTGTTTAAGATGGGATCTAATGCCAGAGTATGCCCATAAAAGCTTCCCCATGGAGCTGAGCTGGTCACACTGAGCCCATGTATGAGTCAAAGGGCTCTCTCTGTATTTCTCTACTCTATTGGTTGTCCTCTCTATATCTACTGTACCGTTTTACTGTTGTCTATATCCCTCCCTTTGGTTACTGCCCTCTCATGCATGTATTCCACTTCCGCTATCTCTCTCTGTCTGTCTCTATATGCTCACTCTGCCGCTACTTCTATTTGCCTCTATTGCTCTCTCTTTCTTTCTTTCTGTCTCTTTTTGTCTATTTTTCTCTTTTTCTCTCTCTGTCTGTTGGTCTCTCTTCTCTGTCTTTGCCTCGCTCGCTTTCGCTCACTCTCTCTCTCCGTACCTCTGTGTCTCAGTCCACCCTCCCTTCTCCCTCTCTTCACTTTCTCCTATGTCTGCTGACACAGTGCCCAGTGAGCAGATGCCATGCACCAGGAGCTGGCAGCAATCCTGCCCAGGCCTGAGAAACAGTAACGCAGCCTGGCAGGCCCCGTGTTCTCTTCATCAGGTGGGAAGAGGGATCAGTGGGAGAGCAGGGTTCCTGCAGAGGGGAGTGTGGACAGTGGGTTCAGGTCAACACATACACTAAAGGACAGATTCACAATAGAAAACACACATGCAATGTGGCTCTCCCACCTATCAACACCAGCAGTGGAGACCTGAAGGTTGTTCAACACCGGGAGCTACAGTAGAACTAGTGTGTTGCTAGAATCCATTTATGGAACATTGGCTGCTAGTCTTCTATCTTCACACCGTGGTGGAGGAGATGGACTCTGAGGAATAAAACAATGTGTGCAAAATTGTCATCAATGCTAGCTGTCTTCTACCCTCCTCGTTCCTCTTCCCCTGTGGTAGCGCTAGATAAGAATTATTTTGATAGATCTTGATGTTTATACAGTATAATCCCAAATGAAGATGTTCTGTATGTATAGCGTGTAGAGAATTAAAGACGGGATGTTGGATTTGTGAGCCGACAGTACATTATCTGTAAAGACAGACCATCTTTGCATACACCCACTTTCCCTTTGACGTTGTCTCTGGTGAGACTGAGTTTGCAGTGTGCAGTGCTGCAGTATGAGAGCGAGTGACAATGCTTGCAAATTGTGTTTTCCAAGTACATATTTCATCTTCTGCTCGCAGTCCCTCATTATCTCCCTCTTTCTGTCTTCATTCGGCATCACTTAATTCTGTAAAATCGCACTAAGCTTGTCTATTAACGTCATTTAAAACCCGGGGAGAGAGATTAAATAATTGATGTTTTAATCTCTCATATATCCGGTGTGGCATTACTCTTAGCAGACACTGTAAAATTAGCATGAAGGATAGGAGCCCCTAAAACCCAAACTGATGTGTAGCCTAGCGCAGCTCAGTCAGCACAATATGTTTTTCCTCTCCCCTCACTCTCATTTGTCAATGTGATGTCAGGGTCTAATGGCCTGATACACCACAGGTCCAATTTGTCACCGTGATGTCATGGTCTAATGGCCTGATGCAGCACAGGTCCACTTTGTCACCGTGATGTCATGTTCTAATGGCCTGATGCACCACAGTTCCACTTTGTCACCGTGATGTCATGGTCTAATGGCCTGATGCAGCACAGGTCCACTTTGTCACCATGATGTCATGGTCTATGGCCTGATGCACCACAGGTCCACTTTGTCACCATGATGTCATGGTCTAATGGCCTGATGCAGCACAGGTCCACTTTGTCACCATGATGTCATGGTCTAATGGCCTGATGAAGCACAGGTCCACTTTGTATCCATGATGTCATGGTCTAATGGCCTGATGCACAACAGGTCCAAAGAACAGGCGCATTAGCTGCAAGGTTGTGAACTCTGCCCAGTCGATGATGTCATGCCTTGCCGATGATGCGCTATATTATGCTGGGGTCACGGGTGATGGCAGTTCATCCTGTAGCTATGCCACACTTGTTGCCCCCTGCTCCTCCACAGTAGGCTCCTATGTTTGTGTGGGGTTTGGAGGGGGCATGGAGTGGCGCACAGCTGCACGCCTCCCCGGCTCATCCCAGGCAGATGCCACAGTATATCTGTAAACATTTGGGGAGACAAGAATCTTGGCTAAATGGACTTTGCAGATGCCTCCTATTGCATTGAGGATCAGGAAGGAAATTCCTCATCAAATGAGTGGACAAGAGGCAACCAGGCAGCCAGTCAAGGTTTGGGTCTTGTTGGGGCAAAGAAGACTAAGGCCTAAATCACAGTCCACAGATGCTGAGACGCGATAGTCCAGCATCCCATTGTGACATAGCAATGCAGCTCTGAGACCACCAGCATTGGGAGACGCATAGCCCAAACGCACACCTCCCTACAATTCCCCAACCAACGTGTCTCTGGTACACTTCCTATATTCACTTGAATGTGTTGACAGTTGGAGAAATTGCTTGAGCTGTGTTGAGAATTTGAAAAGTATGAAAGCCAAGAACACTGTTGTGTGTACGTGTACACATTTTGGACTATAGTAGACATTTAAGGCTGCCCATGTCCTGCAAGCCTGCCATGCTTCTAAGCCCATGACACAGCTTCAGCGGAGAATCCAATCCAGACCTCTCGTGACGGGTGGACTTGATGAGTGCTCTTTATCTACTGACCGAGGTGCTAATCTCCTCACGAGTCCCCTGGGACACAAAACATGTCTCCTGTCCGTCAGTTTCAGGTCAGGCTGCGGCTGGTGCTTGGGCGGCTCTAAACCAAAGATGACTACAGGAGGTAGTTAGCTAGATAACATGGATGGATGGATGGCCTCGCTAGCTCTTGTCATCTGCACCCAATTCAACCCATGTGACATTACAGATATGTAATTGAAGTACATTTGTGAAGTCATTGGATTCATTGCACGGTGCTGGACCGTGTAACACCCTGCATTATTACACTGCATTATTTATGCACTGTAGTACTAGTGAGGTACCATTTTATTTTTATTTTATTTTTTATTTCACCTTTATTTAACCAGATAGGCTAGTTGAGAACAGGTTCTCATTTGCAACTGCGACCTGGCCAAGATAAAGCATAGCAGTGTGAACAGACAACACAGAGTTACACATGGAGTAAACAATTAACAAGTCAATAACACAGAGAAAAAAGGGGAGTCTATATACAATGTGGGCAAAAGGCATGAGGAGGTAGGCGAATAATTACAATATTGCAGATTAACACTGGAGTGATAAATGATCAGATGATCATGTACAGGTAGAGATATCGGTGTGCAAAAGAGCAGAAAAGTAAATAAATAAAAATTGTGGGGATGAGGTAGGTGAAAATGGGTGTGCTATTTACCAATAGATTATGTACAGCTGCAGCGATCGGTTAGCTGCTCAGCTAGCTGATGTTTGAAGTTGGTGAGGGAGATAAAAGTCTCCAACTTCAGCGATTTTTGCAATTCGTTCCAGTCACAGGCAGCAGAGTACTGGAACGAAAGGCGGCCGGATGAGGTGTTGGCTTTAGGGATGATCAATGAGATACACCTGCTGGAGCGCGTGCTACGGATGGGTGTTGCCATCGTGACCAGTGAGCTGAGATAAGGCGGAGCTTTGCCTAGCATGGCCTTGTAGATGACCTGGAGCCAGTGGGTCTGGCGACGAATATGTAGCGAGGGCCAGCCGACTAGAGCATACAAGTCGCAGTGGTGGGTGGTATAAGGTGCTTTAGTGACAAACGGATGGCACTGTGATAAACTGCATCCAGTTTGCTGAGTAGAGTGTTGGAAGCAATTTTGTAGATGACGTCGCCGAAGTCGAGGATCGGTAGGATAGTCAGTTTTACTAGGGTAAGCTTGGCAGCGTGAGTGAAGGAGGCTTTGTTGCGGAATAGAAAGCCGATTCTTGATTTGATTTTCGATTGGAGATGTTTGATATGGGTCTGGAAGGAGAGTTTGCAGTCTAGCCAGACACCTAGGTACTTATAGGTGTCCACATATTCAAGGTCGGAACCATCCAGTGTGGTGATGCTAGTCGGGCATGCGGGTGCAGGCAGCGATCGGTTGAAAAGCATGCATTTGGTTTTACTAGCGTTTAAGAGCAGTTGGAGGCCACGGAAGGAGTGTTGTATGGCATTGAAGCTCGATTGGAGGTTAGATAGCACAGTGTCCAATGACGGGCCGAAAGTGTATACAATGGTGCCGTCTGCGTAGAGGTGGATCAGGGAATCGCCCGCAGCAAGAGCAACATCATTGATATATACAGAGAAAAGAGTCGGCCCGAGAATTGAACCCTGTGGCACCCCCATAGAGACTGCCAGAGGACCGGACAACATGCCCTCCGATTTGACACACTGAACTCTGTCTGCAAAGTAATTGGTGAACCAGGCAAGGCAGTCATTTGAAAAACCGAGGCTACTGAGTATGACAATAAGAATATGGTGATTGACAGAGTCGAAAGCCTTGGCAAGTTCGATGAAGATGGCTGCACAGTACTGTCTTTTATCGATGGCGGTTATGATGTCGTTTAGTACCTTGAGTGTGGCTGAGGTGCACCCGTGACCGGCTCGGAAACCAGATTGCATAGCGGAGAAGGTACGGTGGGATTCGAGATGGTCAGTGACCTGTTTGTTGACTTGGCTTTCGAAGACCTTAGATAGGCAGGGCAGGATGGATATAGGTCTGTAACAGTTTGGGTCCAGGGTGTCTCCCCCTTTGAAGAGGGGGATGACTGTGGCAGCTTTCCAATCCTTGGGGATCTCAGACGATATGAAAGAGAGGTTGAACAGGCTGGTAATAGGGGTTGCGACAGTGACGGCGGATAGTTTCAGAAATAGAGGGTCCAGATTGTCAAGCCCAGCTGATTTATACGGGTCCAGATTTTGCAGCTCTTTCAGAACATCTGCTATCTGGATTTGGGTAAAGGAGAACCTGGAGAGGCTTGGGCGAGGAGCTGCGGGGGGGCCGGAGCTGTTGGCCGAGGTAGGAGTAGCCAGGCGGAAGGCATGGCCAGCCGTTGAGAAATGCTTGTTGAAGTTTTCGATAATCATAATATATAATATAATATAATAATATAATAATCATGGATTTGTCGGTGGTGACCGTGTTCCCTAGCCTCAGTGCAGTGGGCAGCTGGGAGGAGGTGCTCTTGTTCTCCATGGACTTCAGTGTCCCAGAACTTTTTGGAGTTGGAGCTACAGGATGCAAACTTCTGCCTGAAGAAGCTGGCCTTAGCTTTCCTGACTGACTGCGTGTATTGGTTCCTGACTTCCCTGAACAGTTGCATATCGCGGGGACTGTTCGATGCTATTGCAGTCCGCCACAGGATTTTTTTGTGCTGGTCGAGGGCAGTCAGGTCTGGAGTGAACCAAGGGCTGTATCTGTTCTTAGTTCTGCATTTTTTGAACGGAGCATGCTTATCTAAAATGGTGAGGAAGTTACTCTTAAAGAATGACCAGGCATCCTCAACTGACGGGATGAGGTCAATGTCCTTCCAGGATACCCGGGCCCGGTCGATTAGAAAGGCCTGCTCACAGAAGTGTTTTAGGAAGCGTTTGACAGTGATGAGGGGTGGTGGTTTGACTGCGGCACCGTAGCGGATACAGGCAATGAGGCAATGGTCGCTGAGATCCTGGTTGAAGACAGCGGAGGTGTATTTGGAGGGCCAGTTGGTCAGGATGACGTCTATGAGGGTGCCCTTGCTTACAGAGTTAGGGTTGTACCTGGTGGGTTCCTTGATGATTTGTGTGAGATTGAGGGCATCTAGCTTAGATTGTAGGACTGCCAGGGTGTTAAGCATATCCCAGTTTAGGTCACCTAACAGAACAAACTCTGAAGCTAGATGGGGGGCAATCAATTCACAAATGGTGTCCAGGGCACAGCTGGGAGCAGAGGGGGGTCGGTAGCAGGCGGCAACAGTGAGAGACTTATTTCTGGAGAGAGTAATTTTCAGAATTAGTAGTTCGAACTGTTTGGGTATAGACCTGGAAAGTATGACATTACTTTGCAGGCTATCTCTGCAGTAGACTGCAACTCCTCCCCTTTAGCAGTTCTATCTTGACGGAAGATGTTATAGTTGGGTATGGAAATCTCTGAATTTTGGTGGCCTTCCTGAGCCAGGATTCAGACACGGCAAGGACATCAGGGTTAGCAGAGTGTGCTAAAGCAGTGAGTAAAACAAACTTAGGGAGGAGGCTTCTGATGTTGACATGCATGAAACCAAAGCTTTTTCGATCACAGAAGTCAACAAATGAGGGTGCCTGGGGACATGCAGGGCCTGGGTTTACCTCCACATCACCCGCGGAACAGAGAAGGAGTAGTATGAGGGTGCGGCTAAGGGCTATCAAAACTGGTCGCCTAGAGTGTTGGGGACAGAGAATTAGAGGAGCAGGTTTCTGGGCATGGTAGAATATATTCAGGGCATAATGCGCAGACAGGGGTATGGTGGGGTGCGGGTATGGCGGAGGTAAGCCCAGGCACTGGGTGATGATGAGAGAGGTTTTATCTCTGGACATGCTGGTTGTAATGGGTGAGGTCACCGCATATGTGGGAGGTGGGACAAAGGAGGTATCAGGGGTATGAGGAGTGGGACTAGGGGCTCCATAGTGAACTAAAACAATGATAACTAACCTGAGCAACAGTATACAAGGCATATTGACATTTGAGAGAGACATACAGCGAGGCATACAGTAATCACAGGTGTTGAATTGGGAAAGCTAGCTAAAACAGTGGGTGAGACAACAGCTAATCAGCTAGCATAACAACAGCAGGTAAAATGGCGCTGACTAGGCAACGGGGCCGACAGATAAAACAAACAAGCAGAATGGAGTACCGTGATTAATGGACAGTCCAGCGTGCATCAGCTATGTAGCCAAGTGATCAGAGTGATCAGAGTCCAGGGGGCAGCGGTGGATGGGGCAGGGGGGCTGGACTGGCGAGTGTTATCCAGGTTAAAAAATAACAATGACTAAGTAGCTTGTAGCTAGCTCGCTGGTTAGCTTCTGGAGGTTCTTGAGCGTGTTCTAAAAATAAAGATAATAGCGATTCCGTATCACATTGGGTGAGGCAGGTTTCCGGAAGGTATAAACATTTTTTTTTTTAAATCGGGAAGAGATAGAAAGTACATATGGGCCACTGCGTTTTTGGGACGCGGCGATGCAGACGGTTAGCAGGCCTGTGCTAACAAGCTAACAGATTAGCAGGCCGGGGTAAACAGGGTAGTAGTTAGCGGACCTGGGCTAAACAAGCTAAACAAGCTAGCAGTTAGCATGCCGAGTTAGCAAGCAAGGAGATAGCGAGGGCTAGAGAGTTAGCCTTTGGAGGACGTTGCGATGGGGTGAGTCTGTTTATTCCTCTTCATGCAGTGATATCGATAGACCGGTCGTAGGTCCAGGTATTGTAGCCCAGGAGTATGCTAGGAGCTCTGGCCGGGCTAGCTTCAAGCTACGTGGGTGGAAACGCTAGCCAGGAGTAATCAACCAGGGTTGATGTTTAGCTCGATAGCTAGTTGTGAAGATCCAGCTGAAGAATGTTCCGTTTGTGGTGGGAATCCGGGGGTAAAAAATTAAACAGGTCCGTTATGCTCTGGTTAGCGTTGCGTAGTTCGAACTGGCGAGAGCTTTCCGAGCTAAAGGTTAGCTGTTGACCGGTTAGCTGAAGACCGCTAGCATAGCTGGCTAGCGTCAGTTGAAGGGTTCCGGTTTCGAAGTAAATAGAAATACTTTAGGAAAAGTAGCTACATTGGCGGGTTGCAGAAGAGTATTTGGAAGCTTAGGTTTAGCAAAATGTTTTTAAAGATATGCGAAGAAAAAAATAAGAAAAAAATATCTAAAACGAAAAAGAGACGATATTTACAGAGAGACGATACGACAGGACGAGTTACTGCTACGCCATCTTGGATTGAATGTGTTGCATACACTTGCTGTTCAGAACACTATAGTGCCAAGATTGGAATTTTGAAATTGGACACCATCATCATCACTTTCACAATGAGTCTTTTTGTTTTTTTATGTCCTCATGACTCATAACGTTTTATTAGACAGTATGGAGATATTCTAATGTAATTGTATCTCCCCTTGGATTCTAGTTTGTTTATTTTACCTGAACATTGCGTGGGAGAGTAGGACCAGGCGAGGTGTCCAAAACAACAGCCTTAAAACTACTCTGTATTTATTTAGTATTGCAGCCCCTGTTGCCCACAGCTTGCATGTTATAACAATGTTGCTGAATGTCAGAGTTGACTTGCGGTATTGTGACTTAATAATGATGAAAAATAAGTGCTGGCCAGAAAGAAGGGGCATTGGCCCACAGTCAACCAGCACTGCTTCCCTGTATTACAGATGTCTTGCTGATACGCCCCTAACAATGTGCCAAGTGGGGGGATTCTGTGGTTTGGAGAATGCTGTTTTCTGTCTCTTCTCAACAAGAAACTAATTATGGATTATCATACCCCATGTTCCCTGAGGGTCCTCATATCTCCCTGCTAATGAATCTGCTACAGTTGAGTAGAGTTCCACAACTTCAGAAAACCCATCTGTTCCTCACATGCCAGAGGTGCTGTTGTCTTCTACTGTTGTGAAACTTCAGCACTGAAGATATGAGAACGAGGCTGAATTAATTCAAGAGACTTTTGAAGGACAAGTGTCTATAAAAATATGGTCTTTGTCACAAGGTGCTGAGAAAAGCTTTTAGAAAGTAAAACAATTTGTTGGCTCAGCCAACCATAAAAATCTCAGTCCCAACAGTTGAATTCCTTGTCTTCGTGTGTTCTTCTAAGCTTTCATTGGAGCCGAGTCACGGAGTAGCCAGAAGGTTTTCATTTGTGCATTTTCATCTGTAGCCTCAACGTCCTGCTCTTCTTGTTTTCCCAACAGTGGCTGCATACATTTTACAGTGAAGAACATTGTTACAAGCAAAGTCAGTGATAGTAGAGAGGGAGAAAGTAAAGTGTGAGTGTAAGTTCCCGAAAGGCCTCAACATTTTTTTTACTATGTCAATATGTATTTGTTGTCAATGTTTTGACGTCACACTCAAATCTAATTTTATTCCAGAGAAACTCTGAAGCACTATCAGAGTGACCAGCGGGTTCTGGGTCACCTCCCTAGGCCCTTCTCCACTTGTTGCTCAGTTTGGCTGGGAGGCCACCTCTAGGAAGAGTCTTGGTGGTTCCAAACTTCTTCCATTTAAGAATGATGGAGGCCACTGTGATCTTGGGGATCTTCAATGCTACACACATTTTTTGGTACCCTTCTCCAGATCTGTGCCTCGACAAAATCCTGTCGCGGAGCTCTAGGGACAAAGGATGATCAATGGAAACAGGATGCACCTGAGCTCAATATCGAGTCTCATACATAGCAAAGGGTCTGAAAACTCGCTCAATACGGAAGGGGTCAGATGCTAAGATACAGGACTGTTTTGCTAGCACAGACTGGAATATGTTCCGGGATTCTTCCGATGGCATAGAGGAGTTCACCACATCAGTCACTGGCTTCATCAATAAGTGCATCGATGACATCTTTCCCACAGTGACCATACGTACATACCCCAACCAGAAGCCATGGATTACAGGCAACATCCGCATTGAGCTAAAGGGTAGAGCTGCCGCTTCAAGGAGCGGGACTCTAACCCGGAAGCTTATAAGAAATCCCGCTATGCCCTCCGATGAACCATCAAACAGGCAAAGCATCAAAACAGGACTGACTACACCGGCTCCAATGCTTGTCGGATGTGGCAGGGCTTGCAAACTATTATGGACTACAAAGTAAAGCACAGCCGCTAACTGACCAGTGTCACGAGCCTGCCAGATGAGCTAAATGACTTCTATGCAAGCAACACTTAAGCATGCATATGAGAGCATCAGCTGTTCCGGACGACTGTGTGATCACACTGTAACGGTTTTCTTCCATTGAAAGGAGAGGAGGACCAAAATGCAGCATGGTTCGAGTTCAACATGTTAAATCAAGACCATACACGAGAACACTACAATATACATAACAACAAATGTGAAAACCAAAACAGTCCTATCTGGTGCAATGACAGAAGACAACCACCCACAAAATACCCAAAGAACATGGCTGCCTAAATATGGTTTCCAATCAGAGACAACGATAAACACCTGCCTCCCTTTTGAGAACCAATCTAGGCAACCATAGACTTACATAAACACCTAGACTACAACACACCCCATAAACATACAAAACCCCTAGACCAGACAAAACACATAAATCCCCCATGTCACACCCTGACCTAACCAAAATAATAAAGAAAACAAAGATAACTAAGGCCAGGGCGTGACACATACTCTCCATAGCCAATGTGAGTAAGACCTTTAAACAGGTCATCATTCACAAGGCCGCAGACGGATTACCAGGACGTGTACTCCGAGCATACGCTGACCAACTGGCAAGTGTCTTCACTGACATTTTCAACCTGTCCCTGATCGAGTCTGTACAGAGGCTTGCAAAAGTATTCACCCCCCTTGGCATTTTTCCTATTTTGTTGCCTTACAACCTGGAATTAAAATAGATTTTTGGGGGGTTTGTATAATTTGATTTACACAACATGCCTACCATTCTGAAGATGCAAACTATTTTTTATTGTGAAACAAACAAGAAATAACACAAAAAACTGAACTTGTGCCTGAATAACTATTCATCCCCCCCAAAGTCAATACTTTGTAGAGCCACCTTTTGCAGCAATTCAGCTGCAAGTATCTTGGGGTGTGTCTCAATAAGCTTGGCACATCTAGCCATTGGGATTTTTGCCCATTCTTCAAGGCAAAACTGCTCCAGCTCCTTCAAGTCGGATGGGTTCTTCTGGTGTACAGCAACCTTTAAGTCATACCACAGATGCTTAATTAGATTGAGGTCTGGGCCATTCCAAGACATTTAAATGTTCCCCTTAAACCACTCAAGGGTTGCTTTAGCAGTATATTTAGGGTCATTATCCTGCTGGAAGGTGAACCTCCGTCCCAGTCTCAAATCTCTGGAAGACTGAAACAGGTTTCCCTCAAGAACTTCCCTGTATTTAGCAACATCATTCTTTCAATTCAGGCCAGTTTCCCAGTCTCTGCAGATGAAAAATATCTGCACAGCATGATGCTGCCATCACCATGCTTCACTGTGGGGATGGTGTTCTTGGGGTGAACCGAGGTGTTGAGTTTGTGCCAGTGATGGCGTTTTCCTTGATGGCCAGAAAGCTCCATTTTAGTACCTTCTCCCATATTTTTGGGGAGTCTCCCACATGCCTTTTGGTGAACACCAAACATGTTTGCTTATTTTTTTCTTTAAGCATTGGCTTTTTTCTGGCCATTCTTCTGTAAAGCCCAGCTCTGTGGATTGGATGGCTTAAAGTGGTCCAATGGACAGATACTCCAATCTCTGCTGTGGAGCTTTGCAGCTCCTTCAGGGTTATCTTTGGTCTCTTTGTTGCCTCTCTGATTAATGCCATCCTTGCCTGGTCCGTGAGTTTTGGTGGGTGGCCCTCTCTTGGCAGGTTTATTGTGGTGCCATATTCTTTCCAATTTTTAATAATGGATTTAATGGTGCTCTGTGGGATGTTTAAAGTTTCAGTTTTATTTTTGTAACTCAACCCTGATCTGTACTTCTCCACAACTTTGTCCCTGAGAGCTCCTTGGTCTTCATGGTGCTATTTGCTTGGTGGTGCCCCTTGCTTAGTGGTGTTGCAGACTCTGGGGCCTTTCAGAACAGTTGAAGTCGGAAGTTTACATACACCTTTGCCAAATACATTTAAACTCAGTTTTTCACAATCCCTGACATTTAATCCTAGTAAAAATTCCCTGTCTTAGGTCAGTTAGGATCACCACTTTATTTTAAGATTATGAAATGTCAGAATAATAGTAGAGAGAAGGATTTATTTCAGCATTTATTTATTTCATCACATTCCAAGTGGGTCAGAAGTTTACATACACTCAATTAGTTTTTGGTGGTATTGCCTTCAAATTGTTTAACTTGGGTCAAACGTTTCGGGTAGCCTTCCACAAGCTTCCCATAATAGGTTGGGTGAATTTGGCCCATTCCTCCTGACAGAGCTGGTGTAACTGAGTAAGGTTTGTATTCCTCCTTGCTTGCACACACTTTTTCAGTTCTGCCCACAAATGTTCTATTGGATTGAGGTCAGGGCTTTGTGATGGCCACTCCAATACCTTGACCGTAGTCTGGCTTTTTTTATGGAGGTTTTGGAGCAGTGGCTTCTCCCTTGCTGAGCGGCCTTTCAGGTTATGTCGATTATAGGAGTCGTTTTACTGTGGATATAGACACTTTTGTACCTGTTTCCTCCAGCATCTTCACAAGTCCCTTTGCTGTTGTTCTGGGATTGATTTGCACTTTTCGCACCAATGTGTGTTCATCTCTAGGAGACAGAATGCGTCTTCTTCCTGAGCGGTATGACAGCTGCGTGTTCCCATGGTGTTTATACTTGCGGTCTATATTTTTTGTACAGATGAACGTGGTAACTTCAGGCATTTGGAAATTAATTGCAAGGATGTTCCAGACTTGAGGAGGTCTACAATTTTTCCTCTGAGGTCTTGAAATACATAAATACATTCAAGGTAGGCCTTAAAATACATCCACAGGTACACCTCCAATTGACTATAATTATGTCAATTAGCCTATCAGAAACTTCTAAAGCCATGACATAGTTTTCTGGAATTTTCCAAGCTGTTTAAAGGCACAGTCAACTTACTGAATGTAAACTTCTGACCCAATGGAATTGTGATACAGTGAATTATAAGTTAATTAATTTGTCTATAAACAATTGTTGGAAAAATTACTTGTGTCATGCACAAAGTAGATGTCCTAGCTAACTTGCCAAAACTATAGTTTGTTAACAAGAAATTTGTGGAGTGGTTGAAACACTTAGGTTGGAGTCATTAAAACTCGTTTATGTAAACTTCCGACTTCAACTGTATACTGAGATCATGTGACAGATTACACTTAGATTGCACACAGTTGGACTTTTTGCTTAACAAATTATGTGACTTCTGAAGGTAATTGGTTGCACCAGATCTTATTTAGGTGCTTCATAGCATATTTTACAAACTGGTGACAGTTGTAAAAAAAAGTCAATAGTTGGAAGAGTTGCAGAGTTAATTGAAAATAATGTAATTGTTGAATAGATGCTTTTTTAATTAATTTAGACCATATGATTCAAGAGAAAATGGCCTTCCTCTACTAGAAACTAACAGACAATATGGACACAGCTATAAAAAATATATTTTCTGTTAATTACCCAAATTACTGAAGACTCCTGTAACTTTGATAAATTATCGGTAGCTTTGCAACCCTAGACATGACAAGATACAACGAGCTGAAATGAGCCACCTATGATTCCCCACATGGCAGATTATTGTCACTGTTGCTAGCTATCTGACTGTTTAGAATCATAACACCACACGGCCTTCTTCCTCATTGATGTGCAGGCTTCATTTTCATGACAGTGTCTGCCAGGGCTGTAGTTCATGTGGCTCGGTGTGTGCTCAGTTGACCTATTCGGGAGACATTTGCAACATTTGCTTTACTTTGAGCCCCTGAGCTACAGTAGTATAATAGCATAGAGTGGTGATTTACAAAGCCCATTCCAGTTCATGGCATGGCTTTGAAGAGATAAAGAATGTCCTCCTTATTCTAGTACTTCTCCAGCTGATGCCATGGTGAGACGACAAGGTGGGGGATGAGACAGACCAGGGCTGGAGAGAAGCTCTCTGTACAACTCTTGAGCTCTGAGCTATAGGCTTGTTCACTGATATACTGCATGGACTGCAGAGTGGAGGCTGCTGAGGAGAGCGGCTCATGATGATGGCTGGAATGGTGCAGATGGAGTGGCATCAGACATGGAAATCATGTGTTTGATGTAGATTATAACATTTGACTGATTCCGCTCCAGTCAATACCACGAGCCCATTGTCCCCAATTAAGGTGCCACCATCCTCCTGTGACGGACTGTACAATTCATAGTACAACACATGAATGCACTGACCACAGGGGCCTCATTTATAAACGTTGTGTAAATTTCACACTAAATATCTGTGTGCGGCATTTCTGAAAAATGTTGTACAAATATTGAGATTTATAAACTTGTCTCATGCCATACATTTAACGTTTACCGTTATAAATAACTCATAAAACTGCGTGCTTGAACGAGCATTCTGGAAAATGTCCTCCATTCCCTCTTTATGGTGACAATAACAGCCTTTATTTGCTGTATAATTTTGAAATATTTGAATTAGACAACTGCAGTTCCTAAAAGGAAGAGCAATGGTAAATGTGATTACATTTCTGTGGAGGTGTGGGCAAAATGTGATATTTTGCAGTGACCTTTTCAAACTACATATGCATGCTGCTGCTAGCGAGTGCCTGTCAGCACATTCTGTAAGATTGATTGTATATTTGAAACAATTTAAAAGTAGTCTAAATGCTACAGCCCTCACTTCTATGCAAAATATTAATTGTTGTTCAATATTTAGTTCATCAATAGATTGTGTTTCTATGTCCTGCCTTGGTATAGGCTCTGATGATGCCATACTCCTATCGCACAGCAATAGCCTGTCCATATATTTCAATATTTTACATAAGCTACAGTTCTATTTCCGGTGTTGGTAGAATGTTTTAATATTTTGCAGTAATGTATGCTTATTGGCAAAGGACTGACCGTTTCTGAAAGAGAAAACAATGTCCCATTGTTTTGGACCTGTGAGCAGAACGATTGAATTCAACAATGTTTTGCATTGACTTTTCACCCAACCTAAATATGATGGACTGAAACATTGTCTAAGTTACTCAAATTAAATAGAAATTACAGTAGGCTTCATACAGTGGTAGCGCAAACTCAGCAAAAAAAAAGAAACGTCCCCTTTTCAGGACCCTGTCTTTCAAAGATAATTCGTAAAAATCCAAATATCTTCATTGTAAAGGGTTTAAACACTGTTTCCCATGCTTGTTCATTGAACCATAAACAATTATTGATCATGCACCTGTGGAACGGTCGTTAAGACACTAACAGCTTACCAATGGTAGGCAATTAAGGTCACAGTTTTGAAAACTTAGGACACTAAAGAGGCCTTTCTACTGACTCTGAAAGACACCAAAAGAAAGATGACCAGAGTCCCTGCTTATCTGCGTGAACGTGCCTTAGGCATGCTGCAAGGAGGCATGAGGACTGCAGATGTGGCCAGGGCAAAAAATTGCAATGTCCGTACTGCGAGACGCCTAAGACAGCACTACAGGGAGACAGGACGGAACAGCTGATCGTTCTCGCAGTGGCAGACCACGTGTAACAACACATGCACAGGATCGGTACATCCGAACATCACACCTGCGAGACAGGTACAGGAGGAACACACAATTCATCCATCAGTGCTCAGACTGTCCGCAATAGGCTGAGAGAGGCTGGACTGAGGGCTTGTAGGCTGTTGTGCCTATGGGCACAAACCCACTGTCGCTGGACCAGACAGGACTGGCAAAAAGTGCTCTTCACTGACGAATCGCAGTTTTGTCTCACCAGGGGTAATGGTCGGATTAGCGTTTATCGTCGAAGGAATGAGCGTTACACCGAGGCCTGTATTCTGGAGGGGGATCAATTTGGAGGTGGAGGGTCCGCCATGGTCTGGGGTGGTGTGTGACAGCATCATCGGACTGAGCTTGTTGTCATTGCAGGCAATCTCAACGCTGTGCGTTACAGGGAAGACATCCTCCTCCCTCATTGGGTAAACTTCCTGCAGGCTCATCCTGACATGACCCTCCAGCATGACAATGCCACCAGCCATACTGTTCGTTCTGTGTTTGATTTCCTGCAAGACAGGAATATCAGTGTTCTGCCATGACCAGCGAAGAGCCCGGATCTCAATCCCATTGAGCACGTCTGGGACCTGTTGGATCGGAGGGTGAGGGGTTAGGACATTCCCCCAGAAATGTCCGGGAACTTGCAGGTGCCTTGGTGGAAGAGTAGGGTAACATCTCACAGCAAGTACTGGCAAATCTGGTGCAGTCCATGAGGAGGAGATGAACTGCAGTACTTAATGCACCATATACTGACTGTTACTTTTGATTTTGACTCCCCCCTTTGTTCAGGGACACATTATTCCATTTCTGTTAGTCACTTGTTCAGTATATGTCTTAGTTGTGGAATCTTGTTATGTTCATACAAATATTTACACATGTTCAGTTTGCTTAAAATAAACGCAATTGACAGTGATGTTCACCTATGAACTGCGCTGCCTATGGGATTGCATACAGCAAAACTTGAAATACATAGCCTTTCTATTTACTAGGCTACTATAGGCCCAATTAAATGAGAGATGCACATCGTATTTTTGTTATTATTTTTTACTTTTATTTATTCAGGGAAGCCCAATTGAGACCAGGGTCTCATTCAAAATGATTGAGAACAAACCAGTTACATGATAATTCAGTAAATCCATAAAACACAATCAACCAAAAAACTTCCAAACCTCCACAATACAATTTGTTGTATGGCTACTTCAGGAATTTTGAACCCATCACAGCCAGAAAAGGTGTGAAATGTATTCTCCAATGGTTAGGAAAATAAAATAAACAGGAAATATATTCCTTTTTGTAATTATTTTAGATTCCCTCCAAAAACACAGATTTCCGCTCTTCTCACTAACAGCAAATGGCTGTACCTCGTTATTATGTTTTTATTAGTAAGCGTGTTGTTACATTGGCATGACAGATGCAGGAATGCATACAGTGCCTTGCGAAAGTATTCGGCCCCCTTGAACTTTGCGACCTTTTGCCACATTTCAGGCTTCAAACATAAAGATATAAAACTGTATTTTTTTGTGAAGAATCAACAACAAGTGGGACACAATCATGAAGTGGAACGACATTTATTGGATATTTCAAACTTATTTAACAAATTAAAAACTGAAAATTGGGCATGCAAAATTATTCAGCCCCCTTAAGTTAATACTTTGTAGCGCCACCTTTTGCTGCGATTACAGGTGTAAGTCACTTGGGGTATGTCTCTATCAGTTTTGCACATCGAGAGACTGAAATTTTTTCCCATTCCTCCTTGCAAAACAGCTCGAGCTCAGTGAGGTTGGATGGAGAGCATTTGTGAACAGCAGTTTTCAGTTCTTTCCACAGATTCTCGATTGGATTCAGGTCTGGACTTTGACTTGGCCATTCTAACACCTGGATATGTTTATTTTTGAACCATTCCATTGTAGATTTTGCTTTATGTTTTGGATCATTGTCTTGTTGGAAGACAAATCTCCGTCCCAGTCTCAGGTCTTTTGCAGACTCCATCAGGTTTTCTTCCAGAATGGTCCTGTATTTGGCTCCATCCATCTTCCCATCAATTTTAACCATCTTCCATGTCCCTGCTGAAGAAAAGCAGGCCCAAACCATGATGCTGCCACCACCATGTTTGACAGTGGGGATGGTGTGTTCAGGGTGATGGGCTGTTTTGCTTTTACTCCAAACATAACGTTTTGCATTGTTGCCAAAAAGTTCCATTTTGGTTTCATCTGACCAGAGCACCGTCTTCCACATGTTTGGTGTGTCTCCCAGGTGGCTTGTGGCAAACTTTAAACAACACTTTTTATGGATATCTTTAAGAAATGGCTTTCTTCTTGCCACTCTTCCATAAAGGCCAGATTGTTGTCCTATGGACAGAGTCTCCCACCTCAGCTGTAGATCTCTGCAGTTCATCCAGAGTGATCATGGGCCTCTTGGCTGCATCTCTGATCAGTCTTCTCCTTGTATGAGCTGAAAGTTTAGAGGGACGGCCAGGTCTTGGTAGATTTGCAGTGGTCTGATACTCCTTCCATTTCAATAGTATCGCTTGCACAGTGCTCCTTGGGATGTTTAAAGCTTGGGAAATCTTTTTGTATCCAAATCCGGCTTTAAACTTCTTCACCACAGTATCTCGGACCTGCCTGGTGTGTTCCTTGTTCTTCATGATGCTCTCTGCGCTTTTAACGGACCTCTGAGACTATCACAGTGGAGGTGCATTTATACGGAGACTTGATTACACACAGGTGGATTGTATTTATCATCATTAGTCATTTAGGTCAACATTGGATCATTCAGAGATCCTCACTGAACTTCTGGAGAGAGTTTGCTGCACTGAAAGTAAAGGGGCTGAATAATTTTGCACGCCCAATTTTTCAGTTTTTGATTTGTTAAAAAAGTTTGAAATATCCAATAAATGTCGTTCCACTTCATGATTGTGTCCCACTTGTAGTTGATTCTTCCCATTCTCATCAACAGGGCTGTAGTGGAGCAGATTGAGAGCTTCAAATTCCTTGGTGTTCACATCAACAATAAACTAGATTGGTCCAAACACACCAAGACAGTCGTGAAGAGGGCACGACAAAGCCTATTCCCCCTCAGGAAACTAAAAAGATTTGGCAGGTCCTGAGATCCTCAAAAGGTTCTACAGCTGCAACATAGAGAGCATCCTGACCGGTTGCATCACTGCCAAGTACGGCAATTGCTCGGCCTCCGACCGCAAGGCGTACGGCCCAGTACATCACTGGGGCAAAGCTGCCTGCCATCCAGGACCTCTACACCAGGCAGTGTCAGGGGAAGGCCCTAAAAATTGTCATAGACCCCAGCCACCCTAGTCATAGACTGTTCTCTCTACTACCGCATGGCAAGCGGTACCAGAGTGCCAAGTCTAGGACAAAAAGGCTTCTCAACAGTTTTTACCCCCAAGCCATAAGACTCCTGAACAGGTAACCAAATGGTTAGCCGGACTATTTGCATTGTCTGCCCCCCCCAACCCCTCCTTTACGCTGCTGCTACTCTCTGTTTATCTTATATAAATAGTCATTTTAACGATACCTACATGTACATACTACCTCAATGTCCCGACCAACATTGGCTAACCGGGCTATCTGCATTGTGTCCCACCACCCGCCAACCCCTCTTTTTACGCTTCTGCTACTCTCTGTTCATCATATATGCATAGTCACTTTAATGATACCTACATGTACATACTACCTCAATAAGCCTGACTAACAGGTGTCTGTATGTAGCCTTGCTAATCTTTTTCAAATGTCTTTTTTCTGTTGCTTTATTTCTTTACTTACACACACACACACACACACCTTTTTTTCCCGCACCATTGGTTAGAGCCTTTAAGTAAGCATTTCACTGTAAGGTCTACATTTGTTGTATTCGGCGCACGTGACAAATAAACTTTGATTTAATTTAATCAGTGGGAATAGGGGACAGGTGTGCGTGTTGAAAGTTCTGGAGTTCTAACCAAAGTTTTTCTGAATATTGATCATCACATTTATTGGAAATGTGAACAATGGTGTAGTGCACTCCCTGTCTATGATTGCCATTGCCTCCCATGTAGAATGTAACAGCATAGTTAAGGCTGCTCATTGATTTCTGTTCCAGCTTCTAATGCTCCATTGAGCAGAGACCTCCAGATGTGTTTTTACATAAATCAGCACAGCTACAGTTTCTGGCCTTCTGACAGATATGAGGTAGCACTCTGTGATTTCACCACACATTACACTGTAATCAGAGCAGTTCCACCCCCCAGTCTTCGATTATGCATCCATTCTACTCTGATAAGTACCTGACACGAGTCATTTCAATGCACAAGGCGAGAACCAGATGCAGACACAGGAGGCAGAGGTTGGAGTCTTACAATGTTTATTCATCCAAAGGGGTAGGCAAGAGAATGGTCGTGGACAGGCAAAAAGGTCAAAACCAGATCAGAGTCCAGGAGGTACAGAGTGGCAGACAGGCTCGTGGTCAAGGCAGGCAGAATGGTCAGGCAGGCGGGTACAAAGTCCAGAAACAGGCAAGGGTCAAAACTGGGAGGACTAGAAAAAGGAGAATGCAAAAAGCAGGAGAACAGGAAAAATGCTGGTTGACATAGAAACATACAAGACGAACTGGCACAGAGAGACAGGAAACACAGGGATAAATACACTGGGGAAAACAAGCGACACCTGGAGGGGGTGGAGACAATAACGAGGACAGGTGAAACGGATCAGGGTGTGACAAGTCATGGAGTCTTATTGGCATGGAGCTCCATTAACAAGGGAGTACGTTGGGTTTCCTGATCGTGGCTCATGGATCATGGGATCCATCCTTCCCATTGCCTCTCCCTCACGGTGTACCGTGATTTGGGATCAGCCACGGCTCCTTCCTCATTGCATTCCTGGGCGGCAGCGTCATGCCCTGTGGTGTAACCCCATCCTCCACTAGGACTCTGAGTGAGGAGAGGCGGGGGATGTGGTTAGAGTGGGAGGGGCTGGATGGCTGGAGGGGCCACAGCACCAATGCAGCTGTTGGGGATTTGTGGACTGAAGTTACCCTGCTGTACTCGGAGCAGGATTAAGCAGGGAAAACAGCAGAGGAGCCCTGGCCTCAGAAAACTCAGAGACCCTGGAGAGAGGACACCACTGGGCCATGAAGATGAGAACAGCGAAATGTATAAGACTGTATTGGAAAAGAGAGACGAGGAAGGACAGCTGTTGAACCCAAGGCTCCCTACATAAGGATGAGAGCAAGAACCTCGAGTCCTGTCTTCACGCTGTATTAACCCACTGTGGTGAAAGCCCTCTAGTAAAAACCACCACCTTGCCAAGCAGTCCAGACAGCCATTGGAGCCCAGATATTTTTCATACACATCCAGCCCTTCAGGGCAATGATACATTTTGTTCTAACAGGAGGGATTATTCTGAGAGTGATCAATAGCATCTCAGCACTTTGAAATTAAGAAATCACCCCCTCATCTCATCGAGATGTACTTCGTTCCATATCCCTTTTCAATTTCACTGTTCCCTGGCAGGCTGGGTATGGGACTGGAAAGGAGTTTGGGCTTGTGTGCGTGTGTATGCGCTTGTGTGTGTGTGTGCATATATGTGTATGTATGTGTGTGTTTGTCCCAGGCCTTAGGTAGAGGCCCAGCTGACTGCCCTGTGCCCTCCTGTGCCGCAGTGACGTCCCTCTGCCACCCTCACAGCTGGAGGGGCTCTGTGACAGGGGCAGCTGCCTGCCTCCCCTTTCTCCCCTGGGGCTAATGATACATCAATACAGCCAACAGCACGCCATGGGCCCATCAACACCTTCTTCCAGCTTTCTTATTAGAACACGGCTACTCTCCCTCCAGTCTCTAGTGAGTCTCTACAGCTCTCCACTGCTTGCTAGATCACAGCCCTTCTACGGCAGACCGCTGCTCCAGAGCATTTCCCACTCCCTCTCCGGCCCTTTTGTGTGAATACTAGATTTGTCTCACTCTCTCTTGAACAGAGGTAGACAGTGGGTTTTGGTCTGTCTGCTTCTATGAACAGAGGGAGACACGCAGTGTGTTTTGGTCTGGCTGCTTCTCAAAGGTTACCTCTGACTTTTATCTCATGGCTGGCCTTGAAGCTTGGTGGAGTGGGGCTGACACACACTGACACACATCACACAGGCCTGGTTTCAGTTAAGGCAGCAGCAGCTGCAGCAGGAGGAGGAAATTCTATTTCCCATAGTTCACCCAGTGTAATGGAGCATGTGTAGTACGTCTCTCAAGATGCCCAGTTATCATCGGCTTGCTTGGAAAAACCTCACACATTCATACACAGACACACACACACACAGACAGACAGAGGCCACAGACAGTTAAAATAATACTGAGGGTGAGCGATTACAACCAGGGCCAAATTACAGCAGGCCTGTTTATAGCACACACTGATTGAGATGGTTTATATAGTAACATCTCCTCAGCATATCTCCTCAGAAGGCTGACCATCCCTTCCCCACGTCATCCATCTCCTCTAGTCACACACACAGGGGAGCACACTATACTACTCCGGGCCCAGTGTGGGAATGTTGCTCTAGCAGTTTCTTAAACATGTGCTGATGGCCATCATTTTCCTTGGCTTGTGTTTATAGCTGGAGGTCCAGTGACTGTCCACACTCTCTGAGGAGGAAATGGGCTGCTCAAATAATTGCGAGTAATTACATAAGTCTTATTAGGTACTGTCATTGAAGCCAACATTCATTTGGGTCACTAATGGGACAGACACAACTGTTTTGTTATGCAGACTCTCTTGCTCTCTAGGGCTGACCATAATTCGTCGACTGGTCGATTGTTTGGTCGTTAGGCTGTTGGTTGACTGAGATTTTTTGTTGTTGAGCAGGAGCAAATATATACTGTACAGTACCAGTCAAAAGTTTGTATACACTTACTCATTCCAGGGTTTTTCTTTAATTTGACTATTTTCTACATTTTAGAATAATAGTGACTGCATCAGGAGTATGAAATAACACATATGGAATCATGTAGTAACCAAAATAGTGTTAAACAAATTTAAATATACAGTTGAAGTCGGAAGTTCACATACACTTAGGTTGAAGTCATTTAACCTCTTACCTCCACCCGACACGCAGGCGTCCCATCTAGACATCTGGAAATGCAAATGCGCTACGCTAAATTCTAATAGCACTCGTTAAAACTCAAACGTTCATTAAAACACACATGCAGGGTACTGAATTAAAGCTACACTCGTTGTGAATCCAGCCAACAAGTCAGATTTTTAAAATGCTTTTCGGCGAAAGCATGAGAAGCTATTATCTGATAGCATGCAACACCCCTAAAGACCCGCAGGGGACGTAAACAAAATAATTAGCATAGTCGGCGCTACACAAAATGCAGAAATAAAATATAAAACATTCATTACCTTTGATCTTCTTTGTTGGCACTCCTAGATGTCCCATAAACATCACTATTGGGTCTTTTTTTCGATTAAAACGGTCCATATATAGCCAAGATATCGATCTATGAAGACTGTGTGATCAAGGAAAAAAACTGCGTTTTATAACGCAACGTCATTTTTTTAAATTAAAAAAATTGACGATAAACTTTCACAAAACACTTCGAAATACTTTTGTAATGCAACTTTAGGTGTTAGTAAATGTTAATAATCGATCAAATTGATCACGGGGCGATGTATATTCTATAGCTCTACGTCTTGAAATAATGTCCGGATAAATCTCAACCAAAATATCCGGTCGGAGACTGGAAGAAATGGGCTGTCTCTTGTTCGTTTGACCAAGAAACAAAGCCTAGGCAAATTACAAGACTGTTGACATCGTGTGGAAGCTGTAGGTATTGCAACCTCGGCTCCAGGTAATGTGGTTTCCATTCAACAATACATTCAAGTGGCGCATTGATATATTTTCCAGTTTTCAGTGATCAGATTTTCCTGCGCTTTTCGATGAAACGCACGTTCTGTTATAGTCACAGCCGTGATTTAACCAGTTTTAGAAACGTCTGAGTGTTTTCTATCCACACATACTAATCATATGCATATACTATATTCCTGGCATGAGTAGCAGGGCGCTGAAATGTTGCGCGATTTTTAACAGAATGTTCGAAAAAGTAGGGGGTAGGATCAACAGGATCAACTAATTTTTCAACCACTCCACAAATTTCTTGTTAACAAACTATAGTTTTGCAAGTCGGTTAGGAGATCTACTTTGTGCATGACACAAGTAATTTTTCCAACAATTGTTTACAGACAGATTATTTCACTTATAATTCACTGTATCACAATTCCAGTGGGTCAGAAGTTTACATACATTAAGATGACTGTGCCTTTAAACAGCGTGGAAAAATCCAGTAAACGTTGTCATGCCTTTAGAAGCTTCTGATAGGCTAATTTACATAATTTGAGTCAATTGGAGGTGTACCTGTGGATGTATTTCAAGGCCTACCTTCAAACTCAGTGCCTCTTTGCTTGACATCAAGCGAAAATCTAAAGAAATCGGCAAAGACCTCAGAAAAAAATGGGAGACCTCTTCAAGTCTGGTTCATCCTTGGGATCAATTTCCAAATGCCTGAAGGTACTACGTTCACCTGTACAAACAATAGTACGCAAGTATAAACACCATGGGACCACGCAGCCGTCATACTGCTCAGGAAGGAGACACTTTCTGTCTCCTAGAGATGAACTTACTTTGGTGCAAATCAATCCCAGAACAACAGCAAAGGACCTTGTGAAGATGCTGGAGGAAACAGGCACAAAAGTATCTATACCCACAGTAAAACAAGTCCTATATCGACATAACCTGAAAGGCAGCTCAGCAAGGAAGAAGCCACTGCTCAAAATCCGCCATAAAAAAGCCAGACTACGATTTGCAACTGCACATGGGGACACTTTTTGAAGAAATGTCCTCTGGTCTGATGAAACAAAAATATAATTGTTTGCCATAATGACCATTGTTATGTTTGGAGGAAAAAGGGGGAGGCAAATATAAGCTGAAATAAATCACTCTCTGCTATTATTCTGACATTTCACATTCTTAAAATAAAGTGGTGATCCGAACTGACCTAAGACAGGGAATTGTTACTTGGATTAATTGTCAGGAATTGTGAAAAACTGAGTTTAAATATATTTGGCTAAGATGTATGTAAACTTCTGACTTCAACTGTATCTTATATTAGAGATTTTTCAAAGTAGCCACCCTTTACCTTGATGACCGCTTTGCACACTCTTGGCATTCTCTCAACCATCTTCATGAGGTAGTCACCTGGAATACATTTCAATTAGCAGGTATAGCCTTGTTAAAAGTTCATTTGTGGAATTTATTTTCTTCTTAATGTGTTTGACCCAATCAGTTGTGTTGTGACAAGGTAGGGTTGGTATACAGAAGATAGCCCTATTTAGTAAAAGACCAAGTCCATATTATGGCAAAAACACCTCAAATAAGCAAAGAGAAACGACAGTCCATCATTACTTTAAGACATGAATGTCAGTCAATCCAGAAAATTTACTTTGAAAGTTTCTTCAAATGCAGTAGCACAAACCAGAAATCTCTATGATGAAATTGACATGATTGGTTGACTGTAGGTGGGAGCGGTACTTTCTTTATAAACACAAATTCACTTCCTTGACAACTTCCTTCACAACAGCTCTGCACAATATTGTTGTATGGTGGTATTATACATTTTATATTGTAGATATGTAGTGGTGTAATAATGTTACATGATGTACTGTTTTATATTTTGTTTTATGTGTGATGTAAGTGCCTTAATTTGTTTGGACCACAGGAAGAGTAGCTTCTGCCTTGGCAGCATCTAATGGGGATCCCTAACAAATACAAATGCCCCGACGGCTATATTGGAATTGTTTGTTGGCACCGCCAAGGCTGTTTCCCTTCTGCCGCTATTGTAGAACAGCCCTACAAATTATAAAAGGAAACTGGAGATGCCATTGCTCATCATTACATGGAAATGTAAGGCATTGCCTGGAATATCATCTTATAGGGAGAGGCAACCTGGGCCATGTTGATTTGATTTGATTTATATGATTGGGGCTGTAGATCAGCCTGTAGACTAGAGACCTGCTGCACACACCTGTTCATGGAGTGCTATCATTCATTCTGCAGAGCAAGTGCTGGCTATTGATAGTCTGTGTATTTTACCATGCTTGCCAAGTGCGAGAGAGAGAGACTGACTGACTCACTGACTCAGAATCAGACCCAGTAGCTACAGTGTGTATACATCTTGTCATCCACTCCCAGCATATTGTGCTTTCTTATTTCCCCCTCTCAGTATGCTGCCGCAGTGCTCAAGGTCACATGTAGCGCCTAGAGTTTTGTTGGAACTGAGTGAAGAACTGACCACTCTGGTGAAAAACAGCTTACTACTTGCTCTCGTCTCTCAAACTGTGGTGTTGATGCTCTTTACATTTTAACTGTTCCTCCTGGCCTGTGGAATAGATCTATCCATGTGGCCATTTTATACTCTGGGTTTTATTGTGTTTTACAGGCCTGGTCCTCTATACATATGACGTTTATTATTCATGGACTGTGGTGAGAAAGAGAGAGAGCATAGAGTGCTGACTGAGTTTGTGTTTTTGGCAGGCTTCAGGGCTTTCTTACTCGTGAGACTCTGAGACTGACCTGTGACTGCGGAACAGACACTGTCTCCCTCTACATCTTCACCCCCAGAGCAAAGGTAAGAACTTCACACACACACACACACACACACACACACACACACACACACACACACACACACACACACACACACACACACACACACACACACACACACACACAGGGCTCCCATCTGTTTCAGGACCTGTTTAACACATTATCAAAGGGAACAAGACACTGTAATTACACCTACCAGAGATATAATACAAGTGCTCTAGCCGCGTCTCCATCGATGTGTTTGCGCAATGAACTTCGATTCAGTTGCACTGTAATCACCATCGATGTGTTTGCGCAATGAACTTCGATTCAGTTGCACTGTAATCACCATCGATGTGTTTGCGCAATGAACTTCGATTCAGTTGCACTGTAATCAGCATTAGCTCTTCTCGCTCAACCCCCTCTGCTCTGATATCACAGTACACTGTTGCACCTTTGACAGCCCTACTGTTTGCTCTGCAGTGAGTATGGTTACATGCACACAATAATGTGATTATTGTGCATAATCAGATGAATTCAATAGTTAGATTAAAACGTTTACATGCTTTGCAAGAAGAATGATTCCCCTAATAATCCTGTTTACGTGGACACATCTGAAATCAGGCTACCTAATGACACTGGTAAATGCAGAAAATTCCCAATCAAAATAAACGTTCTACCATGTCATTTTTGGGAAGCATATTTGATCCTGATTTAAGACTTATAATGTTTGTATATAATACTTCTAAGACACATACATTTAGTTGTTCCAAATTCAATTGACTCGTGCTAAAGAGGGAGGTGGTAGTGGAGAGAACAGTCTATGACTGGGGTGGCTGGAGACTTTGACAGTTTTTAGGGCCTTCCTCTGACACCACCTGGTGTAGAGGTCCTGGATGGCAGGCAGCTTAGCCGTAGTGATGTTCTCGGCCGTACGCACTACCCTCTGTAGTGCCTTGCGGTCGGAGGCCGAGCAGTTGCCGTACCAGGTGATGCAACCAGTCAGAAAACCAGTTTTAATCAGCGCATGCTTTCTTTGAATTTGACCTCATGCCGTTTAAGATAAGCAAAGTAAGGTGTTTACAGGAATATTGCATAATCTGCCTACAACCATAAGCAAATTATTACTGTCCATGTAAACATTCTCAGTGTGTCTTTAAGAAATAGCATGGTATAATCTTTTTCATCTTACAGCAAACACTCCCTAGTCAGTTGTGCTCTTATTCCCCGGGCCTTCCAAGGTGTAAGGTCTTCTCTGATAGCCACTCAGACCCCTTCCCGGTGGCTCCCCACTTCAAAGTCAAGCGTTGCTAAAAAGGAGGACTAAAATTTGCCGCTAGCCAGTGCTCAGAAAGACCGGCTAACTTGTGTTTAGCTACCGATGTAGTATCTTAATTTGAGCCAGTTTGCTACAACAGGAGAATAATCCTGCAGCAACAGGAAATGTGAATTATTATGTGAATTATAATTAATATACATTTTTGTAGGGGTTATTATACATTTTTGTAGGGGTTGGTACATTTTTCGTTAGGGCAAATCAAGTCTGAAATTTTAAAAGTGGAAATTACAAACTTTACGAGCCTTGTCACGCCCTGACCATAGTTTGCTTTGTATGTTTCTATGTTTTGTTTGGTCAGGGTGTGATCTGAGTGGGCATTCTATGTTGGATGCCTAGTTTGTCTGTTTCTGTGTTTGGCCTGATATGGTTCTCAATCAGAGGCAGGTGTTAGTCGTTGTCTCTGATTGGGAACCATATTTAGGTAGCCTGGGTTCCACTGTTGGTTTGTGGGTGTTTGTTTCCTGTGTTAGTGTTTTTGCCACACGGGACTGTTTCGGTTTGGTTTATTTCACTTTATTGTTTTGTATTTCATAGTGTTCAGGCTTTTCTTATTAAAATCGTCATGGGCACTTACCACGCTGCGTTTTGGTCCGATCCCTGCTACACGGAAATCTGCCATTACAAGCCTTTTTAAAACTCAAATATACTACAAGTTTGCATTTTCTGCTTTACAGAAACATTCTCAGCAACAAAAGAGTGATCAAATTAAGATCCTACATCTTTAGATCAAAGCGTATTGTAGCTGATCTGGCAGGCTTGGCGGCGGCAGGCCTACTGTGCCAGTCATGTGAGTGATGCGGTAAGAAGCCTCAGGCCCTGAGGTGTCAGATCCATAGCAGAGAAATCAACAGGATGGGGTGTTTGGGAATGAAGGGTCAAGGATATGGGCATCACTCTCTCTCCCTCACTGTCCCTTTTAATGCATACAAACATCCCCCTCTGGGCTTTGTGGTTTGTCGGAGATGTGTGTGTGTGTGTGTGTGTGTGTGTGTGTGTGTGTGTGGCAGAGAGTGATAGTGTGAGTGACTGTGACTTTATGTATGAATGTATGTATGCATGTACACTACCGTTCAAAAGTTTGGGGTCACTTAGATATGTCCTTGTTTTTGAAAGAAAAGCTTTTTTTTTTGTTCATTAAAATAACCTCAAATTGACCAGAAATACAGTGTAAACATTGTTAATGTTGTAAATGACTATTGTAGCTGGAAACGGCAGATATTTTATGGAATATCTACATAGGCGTACAGAGGCCCATTATCAGCAACCATCACTCATGTGTTCCAATGGCACGTTGTGTTAGCTAATCCAAGTTTATCATTTTAAAAGGCTAATTGATCATTACAACACCCTTTTGTAAATATGTTAGCACTGCTGAAAACTGTTGTCCTGATTAAAGAAGCAATACAACTTGTCTTCTTTAGACGAGTTGAGTATCAGGAGTATTCCATGCGAGAAATTGCCAAGAAACTGAAGATCCCGTACAACGCTGTGTACCACTCCCTTCACAGAACAGCGCAAACTGGCTCTAACCAGAATAGAAAGAGGAGTGGAAGGCCCCGGTGCACAACTGAGCAAGAGGCCAAGTACATTAGAGTGTCTAGTTTGAGAAACACACGCCTCACAAGTCCTCAACTGGCAACTTCATTAAATAGTACCCACAAAACACCAGTCTCAACGTCAACAGTGAAGAGGTGACTCCAGGATGCTGGCCTTCTAGGCAGAGTTCATCTGTCCAGTGTCTGTGTTCTTTTGCCCATCTTTTATTTTTATTGACCAGTCTGAGATATGGCTTTTTTTTTTTACTTTGTCGCCGCCAGCATCCTGCTTTTCTTTCAAAAACAAGGACATTTCTAAGTGACCCCAAACTTTTGAACTGTAGTGTATGTACAGTATTTACAGGTACAGTTGAAGTCGAAAGTTTACATACACCTTATCCAAATCATTTTAAGCTCAGTTTTTCACAATTCTTGACCAAGAAACTGAAGATCCCGTACAACAATTAATCCTAGTAAAAATTCCCTGTTTTAGATCAAATAGGATCATCACTTTATTTTAAGAATGTGAGATGTCAGAGTAATAGTAGAGAATGATTTATTTCAGCTTTTATTTCTTTCATCACATTCCCAGTGGGTCAGAAGTTTACATACACTCAATATTTGGTAGCATTGCTTTTAGCATTGTTTAACGTTTTGAGTAGCCTTCCACAAGCTTCCCACAATAAATTGGGTGAATTTTGGCCCATTTCTCCTGACTGAGCTGGTGTACCTGAATCAGGTTTGTAGGCCTCCTTGCTCGCACACTCTTTTTCAGTTCTGCCCACACATTTTCTGTAGGATTGAGGCCAGGGCTTTGTGATGGCCACTCCAATACCTTGACTTTTGTTGTCCTTAAGCCATTTTGCCACAACTTTGGAAGTATGCTTGGGGTCATTGTCCATTTGGAAGACCCATTTGCGACCAAGCTTTAACCTGACTGATGTCTTGAGATGTTGCTTCAATATATCCCCATAATTTTCCTCCCTCATGATGCCATCTATTTTGTGAAGTGCACCAGTCCCTCCTGCAGCAAAGCACCCCCACAACATGATGCTGCCACCCCCGTGCTTCACTGTTGGGATGGTGTTCTTCTGCTTGCAAGCCTCCCCCTTTTCCTCCAAACATAACGATGGTCATAATGGCCAAACAGTTCTACTTTTGTTTCATCATGCCAGAGGACATTTCTCCAAAAACGATCTTTGTCCCCATGTGCAGTTGCAAACCGTAGTCTGGCTTTTTTTATGGCAGTTTTGGAGCAGTGGCTTCTTCCTTGCTGTGTGGCCTTTGAGGTTATGTCGATATAGGACTCGTTTGACTGTGGATATAGATACTTTTGTACCGGTTTCCTCCTGCATCTTCACAACGTCCTTTGCTGTTCTGCGATTGATTTGCCCTTTTCGCACCAAAGTACGTTCATCCTCTTCCTGAGCGGTATGACGCCTGCGTGGTCCCATGGCGTTTATATTTGCGTACTATTGTTTGTACAGATGAACGTGGTACCTTCAGGCATTTGGAAATTGCTCCCAAGGATGAACCAGACTCTACAATTATTTTTCTGAGGTCTTGGTTGATTTCTTTTGATTTTTCCATGATGTCAAGCAAAGAAGCACTGAGTTTGAAGGTAGGCCTTGAACTACATCCACAGGTACACCTCCAATTGACTCAAATGACGTCAATTATTTTCCAAGCTGTTTAAAGGCACAGTCAACTTAGTGTATGTAAACTTCTGACCCACTGGAATTGGAATACAGTGAAATAATAAGTTAATTAATCTGTCTGTAAACAATTTTTGGAAAAACGACTCGTCATGCACAAAGTAGATGTCCTAACTGACTTGCCAAAACTATAGTTTGTTAACAAGTCATTTGTGGAGTGGTTGAAAAACTCGTTTTAATAACTCCAACCTACGTGTTTTTAAGAACTTCCGACTTCAACTGTATGTGCATATACACATAATGTGAGCTCATATGTGTGTGAAGAGAGTCCCCTCACTCAATTAAACAACCTTCAGCTGGCAGATAATTTAGGGATATTGACAGATGAGGTCATTGAAACATCATCAGCCCCCCTCCACAGACTCCCAGGCCTCGACCACAGGCATGTGGGCCAGCGTGAAGTGGACTGCTGGGAAGTCAGGAGTAACTGAGACCGGTGGAGGATATAGGACGACAGGATAGGAATGGCCTGCTCAGAGAGGATGTCCAACCCCTCACCCCCCTCAACTCAGATAAATCAAATCATAATATCAATTATTATTTGTCACATGCGCCGAAAAGAACAGGTATAGACTTTTCTGAGCCAGACTATTCCATTCTCCCTCCCTGCATCTTAGTCTACCTGATGCTACTCCTCCAATGGATCTATTTACATATTTTTTTCCCAGGCTGTAGCAGCAGCTGCACGCACCGATGGCCACCAGAGATATGGCACGCCTCTGTTTATTGGCTATTGATTGACTGTGCTTTGGCAAAGGGAGACAATGAGTTACCGGCCGCTCGCTGTGGTAGTACTGCTTCTCGAGACACAGTAGTCTGGCCTGGTTTACTTTATTTATTTATATCTCTGGTTTTATACTGAACAAAAATATAAACGCAACATGTAAAGTGTTGGTCCCATATTTCATGAGCTAAAATCAAAGATCCCAGAAATGTTCAATAAGCTCCAAAAACGTATTTCTCTCAAATGTTGTGTACAAATTTGTTTACATCCTTGTTAGTGAGCATTTTTCCTTTACCAAGATAATCCATCCACCTGACAAGTGTGGCATATCAAGAAGCTGATTAAACAGCATGATCATTACACAGGTGCACCTTGTGCTGAGGACAATAAGAGGCCACTCTTAATTGTGCAGTTTTGTTATACAACACAATACCACAGATGTCTCATGTTTTGAGGGAGCGTGGAATTGGCATGCGGACTGCAGGAATGTCCACCAGAGCTGTTGCCAGATTATTGAATGTTAATTTCTCTACCATAAGCCGCCTCCAACATCGTTTTAGAGAATTTGAAAGTACAGTACAGTTCAACATTTTGGACACACCTAATCATTCAAGGGATTTTATTCATTTTTACTATTTTCTACACTGTAGGATAATAGTGAAGACATCAACACTATAAAATAACACATATGGAATGATGTAGTAACCAGAAAAGTGTTAAACAAATCAAAATATATATTTTTGTAGCAACACTTTGCCTTGATGACAGCTTTGCACACTCATTCTTTCAACCAGCTTCACCTAGAATACATTTCCAACGGTCTTGAAGGAGTTCCCAGATGTGCTGAGCACTTGTTGGCTGCTTTTCCTTCACTCTGCGGTCCAACTCCTGCCAAACCATCTCAATTGGGTTGAGGTCGGGTGACTGTGGAGGTCAGGTCATCTGATGCAGCACTCCATCACTCTCCTTTTTGGTCAAATAGCACTTACACAGCATGGAGGTGTGTTGGGTCATTGTCCTGTTGAAAGAGAAATTATAGTCCCACTAAGCCAAACCAGATGGGATGGTGTATCTGCAGAATGCTGTGGTAGCCATGCTGGTTAAGTGTGCCTTGAATTCTAAATAAATCACAGACAGTGTTACCAGCAATGCACCCCCACAAATAACATTTGATTTGATCATACCTCCTCCTCCATGCTTCACGGTCGGAACCACACATGCGGAGATCATCCGTTCACCTACTCTGTGTCTCACAAAGACATGGCGGTTGGAACCAAAAATCTCAAATTTTGAGTCATCAGACCAAAGGACAGATTTCCACTGGCCTCATGTCCATTACTCGTATTTCTTGGCTCATGCAAGTCTTTTCTTCTTATTGGTGTCCTTTCATAGTGTTTTTTTTTACAGCAATTCGACCATGAAGGCCTGATTCACACAGTCGCCTCTGAACAGTTGATGTTGAAATGTGTCTGTTGCTTGAACTCTGTGAAGCATTTACTTGGGCTACAATTTCTGAGGCTGGTAACTCGAATAAACATATCCTCTGCAGCAGAAGTAACTCTGGGTCTTCCTTTCCTGTGGCGATCTTCATGAGAGCCTGTTTCCTCATAGGACTTGATGGTTTTTGCGACTGCACTTGAAGAAACATTCAAAGTTCTTGAAATTTTCAGCCGGATTGACTGACCTTCACATCTTAAAGTAATGATGGACTGTTGTTTGTCTTTGCTTATTTGAGCTGCTTGGTCTTTTACCAAATAGGGCTATCTTCTGTATACCACCCCTACCTTGTCACAACACAACTGATTGGCTCAAACATAATAAGACGGAAATAAATATCACAAATGAACTTTTAACAAGGCACACCAGTTAATTGAAATGCATCCCAGGTGTCTACCCCATGAAGCTGGTTGAGAGAATGCCAAGGGTGTACAAAGCTGTCATCAAGGCAAAGGGTTTCTACTGTCCTTCTGTAGCTCAGTTGGTAGAGCATGGCGCTTGTAACGCCAGGGTAGTGGGTTCGATCCCCGGGACCACCCATACGTAGAATGTATGCACACATGACTGTAAGTCGCTTTGGATAAAAGCGTCTGCTAAATGGCATATATTATTATTATTATTATTATTACTTTGAAGACTCTCAAATATAAAATATATTTTGATTTGTTTAACACTTTTTTGGATACTACATGATTCCATTTGTTTTTCATAGTTTTGATGTCTTCACTCTTATTCTACATTGTGTAAAATAGTACAAATAAGTAAAACCCTTTAAAACCTGTTAGTGTTAGGGCTGTTTACTGGCCCTACTGGAGGAATTTGGTGCCCTTATTAAACAGGAATCTTTTTTGTCAAAAGTTGCTAATATATGCATATAAAAATATTATCGAATAGAAAACACTCTAAAGCTTCTAAAACCGTTTAAATTTTGTCTCTATGTAAAGCAGAACTCTCAGGGCATGCATTCTCCCAAACTATCTCTTGCCATGAGAAAAGTTGGCCCAACTTTGACGTCATCGCACACACCCTTCCCAACCAGTTACAGCTCTGGGAACAGTTCCTACGTGTTCAGCGCGATCCCTGCTTTCAATGGGGCTTCTAATTGTGAGAATCGCGCGCTCACGAGAGTTTGAGCATGCCGAAAGCTCTCGGTCACGCGAAAAAAAAGGTTACTCTTATGCGCGCTCTGGTCGGGTGATGTCTTTTCCTCAGGATCGATTAAACGATGACTGTGTTTCTGTTCGTCCTCACGATTTCGGTGCACCTTTATAACATGTTAAAGCTTAATTATGAACATAGTTTGACAAGTTTACTCGACATATAATATGTAAGTTCGACGTTTTGGTGCGCATCCACTTGACTTTTGGCTACATTTCGACCGAAATGTGTCGTTTTTGAGAACCGAAAGACGCAGACTTGAAAACTAAACGCTGTTTTGGTAAGTATAATCCCTTCCAGGTCTTCTGATGGAAGAACAGCAAAGGTAAGGGAATATTTATGTGGTAAATTTGGGTTTCTGTGGACTCCAAGATAGAGGAGCCATAATGCTACTTTTGGAGCGCCGACTCCTAGTATAGCCTAGTGAACGCAACCTGTAACGTTAAAAATAAATGTGACACAGCGATTGCATTTAGAAGAAGTGTATCTTCCTATACATATGTAGAACATGCATATTTAGTCAAAGTTTATGATGTGTATTCCTTGGTAGCTGACGTTATCTGCCGGAGCTATCGTCATTTCTCCTGACATTTTAGTAGCATTTTTTGAACGATGCGTCATTGTAAACAGAGATTTATGGATATATATTGCAGATTATTGAAAAAAAAATGAATGTACTGTGTAACATGTTATATTACTGTCATCTGATGAAGATTTCAAAAGGTTAGTGAAATTATTTTTCTTTTAATCCTGCGTTTGTTGATTGCATATTTTTTCCTACTTGGCTATGCAAATGAGCTATGTCTGCGGTGGTGGTTTGACATAAATATGTGCTATGTTTTCGCCGTAAAACATTTTAGAAATCTGACTTGCTGGGTAGATAAACAACTTGTTTATCTTTCATTTGAGCTATTGGACTTGTTAATGTGTGGAGGTTAAATATTTTTAGGAATATTTATTGCGTTCCATGTGGCACATTCCAGCTGAGGGTGTGGGGGGGGGTTCCTAGTTGGGAACGTGTGTCCCCAACAAGTTTTAATGAGTAGCTGTGTCCAACTTTTGACTGGTACTGTACCTCCAACCGACCTCACAAACACAGACAATGTATATGGCGTCATATGGGCGAGCGTTTGCTAATGTCAACATTTTGAACAGTGTGCCCCAAGAGTTATGGAGTTATGGTTATGGGCAGGCATAAGCTACAGGCAACGAACCCAATTGCATTTTATCAATGAAAATTTGAATGCACAGAGACAGCATGACGAGATCCTGAGGCCTATTATTGTGCCATTCATCCGCTGCTATCACCTCATGTTTCAGCATGATAATGCACAGCCCCTTGCTAGTCCGTGGTGAGTAATCGCAGTCGCAAGGATCTGTACACAATTCCTGGACGCTGAAAATGTCCCAGCTCTTCCATGGGCTGCATACTCACCAGACATGTCACCCATTGAGCATGTTTGGGATGCTCTGGATCAACTTGCATGACAGGGTGTTCAAGTTTCTGCCAATATCCAGCAACTTCGCACAGCCATTGAAGAGGAGTGGGACAACATTTCACTGGCCACAATCAACAGCCTGATCCACACACCGACCATTTTTTTAAAAGGTATCTGTCACCAAAAGATCCATATCTGTATTCCCAGTCATGTGAAATCCTTACATTAGTGCCTAATGAATTTATTTCAATTGACTGATGTCCTTATTATCAGGTATGAAGATAAGACCCAGATGTAGACCATGTCGAATAAACAATAGTTTAATATTCCAACAGGGGTGGGCAATAGGCAGGTAAAAGCAGGCAAGGGTAAAGAGTAAACCAGAGGCGGGGCAACGGTACCGGGTAAGGCAGAAGTCGGTAGTCCAGAGGGGGGCAAAGGTACAGTACAGGTCAGCAGGCAGGCAGGCTCAGGTTCAGGGGCAGGCAGAGTGGTCAGGCAGGTGGGCTCTGAGTCAGGACAGACAAGGGGCAAAACAAGGAGGGCGAGAAATAGAGAGACTGGAAAAAGCAGAAGCTGAGACACAAAACGCTGGTTGACTTGAACAAACAAGACGAACTGGCAGCAGACAAACAGAGAACACAGTTATAAATACACAGGGGGTAATGGGGAAGATGGGCTACACCTGGAGAGGGGTGGAGACAATCACAAAGGCAGGTGAAAAAGATCTGGGTGTGACAGTACCCCGTCCCCCTCTTGTATCTGCACCAGGTGGTAGGCATTACGTAGATCAACTTGGAGAACACAGTGGCGCCCTGGAGCGGCTCGAAGCCGAGGAAATGAGTGGTAGCCGATAATCGTTCTTAACAGTGATGTCATTGAGTCCCTGGTAGTCAATACACAGGCACAGAGTCTTGTCCTTCTTCTCCACATAGAAGAACCCTCTTGCGGGAGAGGAAGAGGGATGAATAAATCCAGTAGCTAGGGAGTCCCCAATGTAGTTCTCCATAGCCTTGGTTTCAGGTCCTGACAGTGCGTACAGACACCCCCGGGGAGGCGTGGTGCTAGGGAGAAGGTCAATCTCGCCATCATAGGGGCGGTGCGGTGGAAGGGATGTGGCCCGGGACTTGCTGAACACCTCCCAGAGATCCTGGTACTGCGCGGCAGAGAGATCCGGAACCACCTCAGAGGACCCAGGAAGACATACCTGGGCAGGTTGCGCTGACTTCAGACAATGCGCAAAGCAGAACCGACTCCGGCCCATGATGGCACCCATAGACCAGTTAATGAGTGGGTTGTGTTGTTGGAGCTAGCAGAATCCAAAAACCACGGGGATCTGGTGGAACTTGATGAGCAGGAACTGAATGGTCTCGCCGTGATTCCCTGACACCCGTAGGTTGATGGGAGTGGTGTTATGGGTTACCCGACCTATGGAGAGAATGGAGAGGGGCTGAGTGAGGATGTTCAGCTCGGAAGTCAGTGTGGCGTCCAAAAAGCTCTCATTGGCCCGAGAGTGAATGAGGACCCGGAGAGATTTGGACTGGTCTCCCCACAGCAGAATGACATGAAAATAGGTGCGAGTAAAGGAAGCAGAGGGGGGTGGGCAATAGGCAGGTCAAAGCAGGCAGGGGTCTGTAAACCAGAGGTGGGGCAACTAGGTGCTGACCTAACATAATTGCATGGTATGCTTTTGTCGTAAAGCCTTTTTGAAATCGGACGCAGTGGTGGGATTAACATCATGTTTATCTTTAAAATGGTGTATAATACTTGTATGTTTGAGGAATTTTAATTATGAGATTTCTGTTGTTTTTAATTCCTCAAACTTTCATGAAATCACACATGCAAGACAGCAAATTAAAGTTACACTTGTTGTGAATCCAGTCAACATGTCAGATTTCAAAAAGGATTTTCGGCAATAGCAAACGATGCTATTATCTGAGGATAGCACCATAGTAAACAAAGAATCATATTTCAAGTCTGCAGGCGCGACACAAAACGCAGGAAATTAAAATATAATTCAAGCCTTACCTTTGACAAGCTTCTTTTGTTGGCACTCCAATATGTCCCATAAACATCACAAATGGTCCTTTTGTTCGATTAATTCTGTCGATATATCCAAAATGTCCATTTATTTGGCGCTCTTGATCCAGAAAAACACGGGTTCCAACTTGCGCAACGTGACTACAAAATATATCAAAAGTTACCTGTAAACTTTGCCAAAACATTTCAAACTACTTTTGTAATACAACTTTAGGTCTTTTTTTAACGTAAATAATAGATCAAATTGAAGACGGGATGATCTGTGTTCAATACAGGAAGAAAACAAACTGTAGCTAGCTTTCTGGTCACGCGCCTCTATCTTCAAGTTACCCTCGTTCAAAATGGCCGTACTTCTTCATTACACAAAGGAAAAACCTCAACCAATTTCTAAAGACTGTTGACATCCAGTGGAAGCGATAGGCACTGCAAAAAGGTCCCTTAGAAATTTGGATTCCCAATGAAAACTGATTGAAAAGAGAGTGACCTCAAAACAGTGTCCTCAGGGTTTCACCTGCTAAATAAGTTATGTTATACTCAGACATGATTCAAACAGTTTTAGAAACTTCAGAGTGTTTTCTATCTAATAATATGCATATCCTTCTGGGGATGAGTAGCAGGCAGTTGAATTTGGGCATGCATTTCATCCGGACGTCACCTGGATCTGTCACCAAGAAGTTAATCCACCTGGCGTGTCAGATTTCAAAAAAGCTTTACAGCAAAAGCAAACCAAGCGTTTATGTGAGGACGAAAGTCAGAAAAGCAATAAAATGAATCGCTTACCTTTGATGATCTTCGGATGTTTGTACTCACTAGACTCCCAGTTACACAATAAATGTTCCTTTTGTTTGATAAAGATCATTTTTTATATCCAAAAACCTCCATTTGGTTGGCGCATTTTGTTTAGTAATTCACAGGCTCTTGCAGGTCACGACGGGCAGACGAAAAATTCCAAATAGTATCCGGAAAGTTCGTAGAAACATGTCAAATGTTTTTTTTTATAATCAATTCTCAGGTTGTTTTTACAATAAATAATCAATAATATTTCGACCGGATGGTAGCTTTTTCAATAGGAGAGAGAGAAAAGGTCTGCTCCAAGCTATTGGTGTATGAAAAACTCTGGGGACACGCAGCTATGCACTGACACGATGTGATCGTTCTCGCTCATTTTTCAGAATAAAAGCCTGAAACTATGTCTAACGACTGTTCACATCATGTGGAGGCCATAGGGAAAGGAATCTGGTTGATATCCCTTTAAATGGAGGGAAGGCATGGAATGGAACAGGGAGTTTTCAAAATAAGAGGCACTTCCTGGTTGGATTTTCCTCAGGTTTTCGCCTGTAATATCAGTTCTGTTATACTCACAGACAATATTTGACAGTTTTGGGTAACTTTAGAGTGTTTTCTATCCTAATCTGACAATTATATGCATATTCTAGCTTCTGGGCCTGAGAAATAGGCAGTTTCATTTGGGTACGTTTTTCATCCAAACATCAAAATACTGCCCCCTACATTCAACAGGTTAACGGGATTTCAGCCATAAGAAGTTAATGATGCATTACGAGATGGAGGGATGGCAACATGGAATCTTCCCACATGGCTTATTTATATAGTGTCAAGACATGGATACAGGTTCTATTCTGTGGAGAGGTCACTAGCATAAGGCGAGCTATGTCAATGCGAAAGGACGAGCAATTCAATTTGGTCCTCTGATGACATCCATTTGAAATTAAATTGGTTCCTGCACATAGTTTTCATTTTCCAGGAGTCATTGGTTCATTATGTATGCTTGGATGTGAATGCGTCTCGGTCTCACCGTAATGCGAGGAGGAACCACCCTTCCATGTGAAAGCTAATGAATGACTATAAATAAGTATGTTACAACATCATAAGTATGTTACTGCATTTGCAACACACATCTCCAATAAAATAGTTGTATGATGATGTTAGAATGTTCAAATCTCTTGTTTTAAGTAGTTTAATGAACATGCTTGGTGTTTCAGAGGAGGCTGCTTGGACTGCCTGACTGGTTGACTTTCATTGTGTGGGAAGAGTAGCTACATATATATCAGCAATGACTGTACAGTACGTTTATTTTCTGGAGGAAAACCTATACACTGTATGAGCGTCAGGCAGCTTTGTGCTATGAAATAGTTTATCAGTTAAATGAGAACTACTGTGAGATAAAAATGATTTTAGCTGTAAAGATGTATTAGCTCTCTTGCAGTATTGAGAAGTGATGAATGCAGTAGGCTAGGGCAGTATACCGTGTGTCGGGGTATTTGGAAATCATCGTCAATACCAACGTTTTTCAATACATTTTTATATTTGTAGCTACTTTTAAGTAAATACCTGCAGTCTACTTGTGCAGTACTTTAGGAGATGAAGCAGATTGGGTTCTTGTAAGGCGTTTAGGTGTAGCAGGTACGGGGTAGTCAGGCACAGGACACAGAGATGAGTAATAAACGTAACTTTACTCAAAAAACAAATATTCCAAGAAGGAAGATAATCAAACTCACAAATGAGACCAACTTACAAAGAACAAACACACACAAAACCATGGGGGACACAGAGGGTTAAATAAGGAACATATAATTATGGGAATGTAAACCAGGTGTGTACAATGAAGACAAAACAAATGGAAAATGAAAAGTGGATCGGTGGTGGCTAGAAAAGCGGTGACATCTACCGCCGAAAACTGCCCGAACAAGGAGAGGGACCAACTTCGGCGGAAGTCGTGACAGTTCTTAATTTCACCTGGGACATTATTTTAAATTATTAAGCTTACCTTTGTCTGTAAATAGCACAACAGGAGAAAGCGGGAACAATTGTCCAGCTGTGTATTGACAGAGTTCCCATTTTATACAGAAAGTCAAGTGTTTTAGTGCGTCAATATTGTGATCAGGGACATTCAACTATTGTTTTCCTTCACAGAAAATATATTAGTGCAACACATTCGTCAGAAACTAGCTTCATTTCCGTCAGAACAGAAGTGCAACGCTGTTTGGCTGGCAGATACACAAGCAAATTAGCCTACAATGAAAAGCAAGGTATTTTTTGTAAAACACAATGTATGGCCATCATATTTCTAATGTTTATCATAGAAATAATGTAGCCAGCTACATTTCCTAATGTTTTGCTTAAAGTTAACTTTACATTTTCCTGGAGAAAAATGGGCTGGCTACACCAAGAACGGGACCAGAGACAAGTAGTTACACATCAGTAAAGGCGCTGTCTGCTGATAGAATGCCTGTTCGCTGATCGAATACCCGTTTGTGAATTCTCGTTCGAGTGGAGAAGTGCAACTGAAACACAAAATGATTCTAATGCCAAGCAGAAATTACAATAAGAAGCATTTTCAATATGCATTTACAAAACCCAGCAAGATACAGTATTTTTTTTATGAGTTTTATTTTTTTTACTGTGTGAAAAACAGAATTCAGAACCCCTAAGTTGAAATAGCGACAGTTGAATTCGGAAGTTTACATACACTTGGGTTGGCATCATTAAAACTCGTTTTTCAACCACTCTACAAAGTTTTTGTTAACAAACTATAGTTTGGGCAAGTCGGTTAGGACTTATACTTTGTGCATGACACAAGTCATTTTTCCAACAATTGTTTACAGACAGATTATTTCATTCATAATTCACTGTATCACAATTCCAGTGGGTCAGAAGTTTACATACACTAAGTTGACTGTGCCTTTAAACAGCTTGGAAAGTTCCAGAAAATGATGACATGGCTTTAGAAGCTTCTGAAGGTGTACATGTGGATGTATTTCAAGGCCTAACTTCAAACGCAGTGCCTCTTTGCTTGACATCATGGGAAAATCAAAAGAAATCATCCAAGACCTCAGAAAAAAAATTGTAGACCTCAAGTCTAGTTCATCCTTGGGAGCAATTTCCAAACGCCTGAATGTACCATGTCCATCTGTCCAAACAATAGTAAGCAAGTATAAACACCATGGGACCACACAGCTGTCATACCGCTCAGGAAGGAGATGCGTTCTGTCTCCTAGAGATTAATATACTTTGGTGTGAAAAGTGCAAATCAATCCCAAAACTACAGCAAAGGACCTTGTGAAGATGCTGGAGGAAACAGGTAAAAAAATATCTATATCCAGAGTAAAATGAGCCGTAACCATCGACATAACCTGAAAGGCCGCTCAACAAGGAAGAAGCCACTACTCCAAAACCACAATAAAAAAGAAGCCAGACTACGGTTTGCAACTACACATGGGGACAAAGATCGTACTTTTTGGAGAAATGTCCTCTGGTCTGATGAAATATAAATAGACCTGTTTGGCCCTAATCACCATCGTTATGTTTGTAGGAAAAAGGGAGAGGCTTGCAAGCCGAAGACAACCATCCCAATTGTGAAGCAAGGGGGTAGCAGCATCATGTTGTGGGGGGTGTTTTGCTGCAGGAGGGACTGGTGCACTTCACAAAATAGATGGCATCATGATGCAGGAAAATGATGTGGATATATTGAAGCAACATCTCAAGACATCAGTTAGGAAGTTAAAGCTTGGTCACAAATGGATCTTCCAAACGGACAATGACCCCAAGCGTACTTCCAAAGTTGTGGCAAAATGGCTTAAGGACAACAAAGTCAAGGTATTGGAGTGGCCATCACAAAGCCCTGACCTCAATCCCATACAAAATCTGTGGGCAGAACTGAAAAAGAGTGTGCGAGCAAGGAGTCCTACAAACCTGACTCAGGTACACCAGCTCTGTCATAAATTGGGCCAGAATTCATCCACATTATTGTGGGAAGCTTGTGGAAGGCTACCTGAAACATTTGACCTAAGTTAAACAATTTAAAGGCAATGCTACCAAATACTAATTGAGTGTATGTAAACTTCTGACCCACTTGGAATGTGATGAAATAAATAAAAGATTAAATAAATAATTTCACATTCTTAAAATAAAGTGGTTTTCCTAACTGACCTATTACATGGAATGTTTTATTTGGATTAAATGTCAGGAATTGTGAAAAACTGAGTTTAAATGTATTTGGCTAAGGTGTATGTAAACTTCCGACTGTGTATATATACAACTGTGTGTATATATATAGTACCAGTCAAAAGTTTGGACACACCTATTCATTCAAGGGTTTTTCTTTATTTTTACTATGTTCTACATTCTAGAATAATAGGTAAGACATCAAAACTATGAAATAACACATATGGATTATGTAGTAACCAAAAAAGTGTTAAACAAATCCAAATAGATTTTATACTTGAGATTCTTCAACGTAGCCACCCTTTGCCTTGATGACATCTTTGCACACTCTTGGCATTCTCCAAACCAGCTTCACCTGGAATGCTTTTCCAAAAGTCTTGAAGGAGTTCCTACATATGCTGAGCACTTGTTGGCTGCTTTTCCTTCACTCTGTGGTCTAACTCGTCCCAAACCATCACATTTGGGTTGAGGCGGGTGACTGTGGAGGCCAGGTCTTCTGATGCAGTACTCCATCACTCTCCTACTTGGTCAAATAGCCCTTGCATTTTTTATTTTTTTATTTCACCTTTATTTAACCAGGTAAGCTAGTTGAGAACAAGTTCTCATTTACAACTGCGACCTGGCCAAGATAAAGCAAAGCAGTGCGATGATGTGTTCTTGCCATAATATGGACTTAGTCTTTTACCAAATAGGGCTATCTTCTGTATACCACCCCTACCTTGTCACAATCAATCAAATGTATTTATAAAGCCCTTCTTAGATCGGCTGATGTCACAAAGTGCTGTACAGAAGCCCAGCCTAAAACCCCAAACAGCAAGCAGTGCAGATGTAGAAGCACGGTAGAAGCACAACACAACTGATTGGCTCAAATGCATTAAGGAGGAAAGAAATTCCAGAAATGAACTTTTAACAAGGCACACCTGTTAACTGAAATGCATTCCAGGTGACTACCTCATGAAGCTGGTTGAGAGAATGGCAAGAGTGTGTAAAGCTGTCATCAAGACAAAGGGTGGCTAATTTGAAGAATCTCAAATATAAAATATAAGTTGATTTGTTGAACACTTTTTTGGTTACTACATGATTCCTTATGTGTTATTTTATAGTTTTGATGTCTTCACTATTATTCTACAATGTAGATGTGCATATAAATGTGTGTATGTGATGGGATGTATAGACATTATGGACAGTATGTGGATAGAATATTTAGTATATCTGCGTGTGTGTGTGTGACAATTCCAAGGCTATAACACAGCCGTCAACTAGGCTGCCTCGATTGAGACACACATGCCTTCTTTTAGAACTGGGTAAAAAATACATTCAAATCCTGACTCCCATCACCCCTCTCTCAGACCACCCGCAAGGTGAGCTCTTCACTGTAGTATCCTCTTCACACAAACAAACGGTACTGGGGATAAATCTCAGGCCTTTGGAACATAACTACATTCATCATGCAGTGCTTACTGTAGGTCTAGACAGAACACATAATGACTGGAAAAGTACTTCAAAGGTGAACCAATCTCATCTCGAGAAGCGATGTTTGTGACTCTAAGAATATTCCCAGTGCTTAAACTTACAGTATATTTGGACTTTTCGTTTTGTTTTTCTAAGTGCTGTCTTCACTTATTGTAGCCTAAATCGGATTTGATCTGAATGCCAGAAACAACATGTTGTGTAAAGTGAGTAGAGATGTTGACTGTGTGCTGTAGCCAAGGTCATATACAGTATCGAGTCGTCTATGATATACTGTACTCCCTGTCATTATTGTCATTATTCCAATACAGTCTCATGGAATGAAAGTGTACCCAAAAGCACTTCAGCCCAGCTTGAACAAAAAGGGCAATCGATCGCTCAATTTAGGGACTTTATAATGCAAAAAAGCTTTCCTTAGCCCGGGACCTTTCAACAGGTGACTCTCCGAGACAAAACTAAAGAAGCACTCTGTGTGTAACGATTCTCGTCCTCGTCTGATGAGGAATATGAAGGATCGGACCAAAATGCAGTCCGTGTTAACTTTATTAATCTGAACACAAAATAACAAAGGTGAAACAAGGAAAAAACGAAACAGTCCTATCAGGTGACAAAACACAAAACAGGAAACAACTTCCCACAAACACAGGTGGGAACAGGCTACCTAAGAATGGTTCTCAATCAGAGACAACCAAAGACAGCTAGCTGCCTCTGATTGGGAACCATACCAGGCCAAACACAGAAATACAAAACAAGAACAAAAACATTAAATACCCACCCCAACTCACGCCCTGACCAAACCAAAAATAGAGACATAAATAAAGGAACAAAGGTCAGAACGTGACACTGTGTATAACTACATTTGTATGTTGGCCACTATAAGCTGGTAAGGCATGTGCTGCTCTATGCCAAGAAAAAATATATAGGATTAGTACTTATTTATTTTTCCTGTGCTATGTGATAAATGGCGCGCAATATCGTCAGGGGTACGTCAAATAAAATTTTTATTCATTTATTTATTGTCTACATTTTATTTTCTTCACATTTTCAAACAGTCCATTTACATTTTCCAACTTGGCTATACATTTTGGTGAGTTTTTTTTCTTGCCTGAGTAGCCTCATTTCACTGCCAAAATAAAATGTAACCACCTACTTGTAAAGGGAAATAACAGCACAATGTCAAATACAGGTAGCCAGGTACTTATCAGACTAAAGAATGGACGTATAATCGAATGGACGTATAATCGAGGGAAGGCCAGGCACTTGTGCTGAATCTGCTCTGATTACAGTGTAAATGTGCCTTAACTATGCTGTTACATAAAATCACAGAGTGCTACCTAATATCTGTCAGAAGGCCAGGCACTGTAGCTGTGCTGATTTATGTAAAACACGTCTGGAGGTCTCTGCTCAATGGAACATTAGAAGCTGGATCATAGACAGGGAGTGCACTACACCATTGTTCACATTTCCAATAAATGTGCTGATCAATATTCAGAAATAACTTCTAATTGATTAGGGATAGTTCCTATGTATTCACACAGTTGTAGGCACATCTAGATATATTTGGCTTCCTCTGTCTGTCTTGAATATCAATTTTAGATATCAGCTCAAAAGGGAGTGTGGAGATCTGGGGCCTCATTTATAAACCATGCGCAAGTACAAAATATACCCCAAAATGTGCGTAAGCCAGTTTTCACGCAAAGGTTGGCATTTATAACAATGTAACTTGATATGAGAATGTGCTCACCTCCCTACAAATTTTAGACCTAAGACAGGGATTTATTACTAGGATTAAATGTCAGGAATTGTGGGAAAACTGAGTTTAAATGTATTTGGCTAAGGTGTATGTAAACTCCCGACTTCAACTGTAGGTGACAAGCCTGACCACGGAGATGGGGGCGCGAAGGTGATGAAGCCTACTTGATGAAGCCTAGCTGTAACCGAAAACAACTGACATTTGACAGTTTTAGGTGAGGGAGAAAGTTCTTCCCCTGAACAAGGCAGTTAACTCACCGTTCCTAGGCCGCTATTGAAAATAAGAATGTGTTCTTAAAACTGTTTTGCCTAGTTAAATAAAGATTAAATAAAGATAAAAAATAAAAAAAATTTAATCAGCAAATCGGTGCCCAAAAATACCGATTTCCGATTGCTATGAAAACTTGAAATCGGCCCTAATTAATCGGCCATTCCGATTAATCAGTCGACCTCTAGTATTAAAGACTCCTTGCCGTTCAATCTGTGTGAAATGTTAACTAGCTAACTACTATCTGTAAACTGACGTTTTCCCTCTAAAGTATGTAGTAGATTTTCATAATGAGAGAATTAAGTGAAAATGAGGCGTTACTTGTTAAAACAAGTAGATTCAGGGGTGAAGTGTAGCTGGAGCTGGGCCTGGCTTAAGCTGGATGCCACCTGTACACAGGCAGAAAGTGTACAATGTAATAATGTGTAGCCCAAAGATATTGCTTTTGTTGTGTTGAACTTGACAGTAACACATGTTTTACTCAGTGAATGTTATATTTGCACACATGTAGCCTTGTGCACTTGATCAATGTCTAGTATAGTGGCCACTATAATAGAGCAAAAATAGAATGCCTGTTTGTTTCATTATATTTCTACTTTAAGATGTTTTTTCCCCCAAGTGCAATATTTAGATATGTATGGTCACAAGTGTTCTATTATAAAGGCTGTCATGGCAATATATATATTTTTTACCTTTATTTAACTCAAGTCAGTTAAGAACAAATTCTTATTTACAATAACGGCCTAGGAACAGTGGGTTAACCACCTTATTCAGGGGCAAAAAGACACATTTTTACCTTGTCAGCTCAGGATTCGATTCAGCAACCTTTCGGTTACTGGCCCAATGCTCTAACCACTAGGCTACCTGCCACCCCGTGTGTATTGTGTATTGTATAGTATTTTCTCAAGACTTGAGTGTCATTTGTAGTAAAGTCTTGGCAAAAAATAACATCAGATTGCTTTCTTAATTTTTTTTTTGCTGTGAGTTAGGTTCACATGAACCTCTTTTTATTTTACACACAGAGACTGATCGCTTAGATCATATTCTTTGTTGTTTAATTAGTTCAAACCTGCATTTCCCCCAAGCAGGAATTTTTTGCATGTTTCAGTGAACAAAAAAAAGTTTGAATCGACATAGACTGGAGGAAATGTTTGGACAACTATCCTTTTTTAAAATCGTCCTGGGTCCTCCATCCTGGATATTTAGATTGTATGCTTCCAGAGAGTTTAAAAGTTAAGACGTTTATAGGGTTTAGGGAGCGTTACTGGTTAGCTTCTAATGGCCTTACACAGACAGCTGATAGATGTTAGTGAGAGAGGAACAAGGATAGTACAAGGATTACGAATGTCTCTTGTCTTATCACCAGCACCAGCCCCACCAGTTTGCCAACGCCGGCAATGAACCAGAGCTTTCTCAGGGTATGGCAGTACTTTTTCGAATGTAATACATTTTAAGCACCATCATTACACTTACAGCTGACTGACGTCTCGCCCATTGTGTATCTGTTGATCCTGGCTTTCCTGGTATTCAGTTAAAAGTTAGTATCTCATAATCATGGACAGACTAATCCAAATGCAGCACGACTCTTTTTGAAAGTGCATTAAATGAAAACAGTCTGATCTGTGATCCTTTAGAGAGCTGTGTGTCAGGCATTGAGGGATTATGTCCAGGTTTTCATGCAGATATGTGTGTCGCCGGGCCGCTGGGGAGTGAGTAAGAGAGAGAGAGAGATTGGTTTAATATGCTGGGCCGGAGCAGAGCGGTGGTGAGGGTTTTAGCTGTGGCATTTTGTCGTATAGGTACCCTCTGTTCTGTCAAGCCATCGGAGGGCCCAAAGCAGGGCTTTCTCTCACTGTGTGTGTCTGAGTATCTGACTCTCTTTGTATGTGTGTGTGTGACATGTTGTCTTCTGCCCTTCTGTCCCCAGCCCCGCGCTGCCTCCTATAATTCAGTCAGAGCTTATCACTGGACAAGAATCATAACCATGTCTACCTTGATGGTGTGACCACGGCCTATATGGCGCCCAGGCTGCAGATGAGGCAGCTCTATTAACACTACAACGTTCCTTAGATGTAAACCGACAGTCAACCTGATCATACTCAGTCTTACCTCTCCTTTTATGCTTTAAGTTACATATTTGATATCAAGCGATATACGATTTACTGTATCTGGTATTGTTTCTCTGGATATCATGTCAATGTCCTTCAAAAATATGGTATGTTTACATTACTTTAAATAAATATCCCTCAATAATAGGTTACATATTTGTGATCCAACATTATCCAATCTGCTGTACCTTCCATTGTATCATGTTTTGAGGGAGTGTGCAATTGGCATGCTGATTGCAGGAATGTCCACCAGAGCTGTTGCCAGAGAATTGGATGATTTCTCTACGATAAGCTGCCTCCAACGTTGTTTTAAAGAATTTGGCAGTACATCCAAACGGCCTAACAACCGCAGACCACATGTAACCATGCCAGCCCAGGACCTCCACATCCGGGTTCTTTACCTGCGAGATCCGTTGAAACCAGCCACCCGGACAGCTGATGAAACTGAGGTGTATTTCTGTCTGAAATAAAGCCTTTTTGTGGGGAAATAAATCATTCTTATTGCCTGGGCCCGGCTCCCCGGTGGGTGGGCCTGGCTCCCAAGTGGGTGGGCCTGGGTCCCCAGTGGGTGGGCCTGGCTCCCAAGCGGGTGGACCTATGCCCTGCCCAGTCATGTGAAATCCATAGATTAGGGCCTAATGAATTTATTTCAATTTACTGATGTTCATATATGAACTGTAACATTTATATTTTTGTTCAGTATATACATACTGAGTGTACAAAACATTAAGAACACCAGCTCTTTCCATGACATAGACTGACCAGGTGAAAGTTCTGATCCCTTATTGACGTCACCAGTTAAATCCAGTAGATGAAGGGGAGGAGAAAGGATTTTTAAGTCTTGAGACAATTGAGACAAGGATTGTGTATGTGTGCATTTCAGATGATGAATGGGCAAGACAAACCATTTTAGTCCCATTGAACGGGGTATGGTAGGATGTGCCAGGCATAGGGGTGTTGCGGTGACCGTATTACCGCCACACCGGTGGTCACGAGTCATGAAGCCAGTCAAATTCCAGGTTACTCCAACGTCTGATGCTGCTGATGGTCTTTAGTAGCCTACCAAACTTGCTAACTGCCTGCTCCTCAGCATTCTATTTCCCTCTAATCACTCTGATATCAATGCAAATGTAATCGAACATCTAATTAAACACTTAATAAGAGCCCATGAGCTCATGTTGCTCAACATTTCTATAGGCTATACAATTGCGTGAGAAACAGAGTGATGACCTCTATTAAAAATAGGAGGCTCCCATCAGCTTTCTAAAGGCTAGGCCTCCTATATTTATTTCTCAACATTTCTAATAATAAGCAAATATTAAGCACATTCCTTTTCTTTATAGCCTACCTGGCTAGCATGAAAATGAACTACAGGGAAAAGTGTCCTCAATTTGCTATTTAAGTGCAGAGATGACATGTCTTTTTCCCCGCTGCCCCTGTTTGAGACAGGTGCATGATAATGGCCCATTCTAAATTAAAACAAATGATTGTACTATAAAATAAGAGGCCTGTGTGACAATCAGACAGGTGGCAGGCCTATATATCCAGATGTGAGATCAGGGACTTTTACCCAAGATGTATACAGAGTCCCAGCAGGTCCCAATTTACTCCTCACCCCTCTGTCTTGGCCTTCGGTGTTTACAGATCTTTAAGGTGTAAGCAAAATAATTGTAATGCAGCTCCACCACTAAACGGTTTATTCCTATCCAGACATTGAAAGGGTAGTGCCAAAGGGGAGGGGATGGAATAAATTGAGATGGACTGTTACTGTCCTCCAGCATCCATTCTATAGAGGAGAACCTCTCAACGCCCGCCCGGACGGATTTATACAGTACAGTCAGCTTTGAATATGGAGATTATGGGGCAGGGAAGGGGGGGACTGTCTGTCTACCCCACCCACAGTACAGTACCTACTCTGGGAGGTTCTGGTCTGTTGGTGTCCGGGGAGGGGGGGTTGGATGGTGGGTGGGCTAGGCTCCCTTTGTCTGCGGATCATCTACCAGCCTAAGAGGATTACAGCATGTTATGACATTAAACTAGAAGCATGATTATCAGGGGTAGCTGAGCTAAGCGAAATACAAAAGGCACACGTACTGAATGCAGCTTTCTGTGAAGGAGGTGTTGACTGTTAAATTAGATGCAACACTATCCAAGTTTCCTCTCCTGTTTGTTCCCCTGTGTTTACCAACACATTTAGGTGTGTTCTTATTCCCCTGGAGATGTTCGAGAGGGAATGAATAACTCTTTCTCAGCAGGCAATTGCTGAATAAGTATGTGTTCTCCATGATGCAATCAGCTGGTTTATGAATTGAAATTGAAAGCACAGCTGTTCAGAAGAAAGGCTTGGAGATGTTGTTAGAGCTTACTCCCCTACCCGTCACATCACATCATCCTCAAACCCAGGTGCGCTAGTTCATTTATGCCTTTCAAACAGAACAAAAGTCCTTTTCTGAGTTTCCACTCTTACCTTTAAGAAAAGAGACGTGAATATTTTATTTGTTTCTTGTCGAGAGCTGATAAAACAAAAGTAATGTTTTTATAAGTAATGGTTGTACACGTCTGTCGCAACCCATCTGTTGCACCGTGCACCGTGCACAACAGCTCCTAGCCCCTACGGTGTCCTTTAGAATTGATCTGGTCCTACAGAAGAGCATTCATCAATATGTGAAACAGCCACTCCTCCCTAAAACTTCACAATGCAGCAATAGGTTAGCTGTAAATCAAAGGCACAATGCCCTTGACGTCTGCATTAGACCCATAAACTGGTGTATTTTTATTTGCAAGGATGACATCCCCGGCCTAGCGACTATAGTGAGCGGCCCAGCCAGGTTTAAGACAGAGCAGAGGGGGGTATTATGATGGCAGGTGGGCCTGTCTGTCTGGTCACATTGAATGCTGATTTATATAGTGTACCTGCAGAATGGCTTTAAACTGGGCTTTGACTGGTCTGTTGTCTGCAGTATGCATGGGAGTGTTTTTCTGTCTGTCTTCCTGTCTGTCTGTACAGCACTATAACAGGTCTACCCCATGCTCGACGCATACACACACACACACAGATCATGATAGGGGTTACACTCGTAGAAAAAAAGGTTCTTCGGCTGTCCCCATATAATAACCCTTTTTGATTACAGGTAGAACCCATTTTGGTTCCAGGTAGAACCCATTTTAGTTCCAGGGAGAACTCTTTTGAGTTCCATGTAAAACTGTCTGTGTAAAGGGTTCTACCTAGAACCAAAAGGGTTCTACCTGGAACAAAAAAGAGTTCCTTCAAGGGTTCTATGGGGACAGCTAAAGAACCCTTTTAGGTTCTAGATGGCACCTTTTTTTCTAAGAATGTGGGGTAAAAGTTAAAGTTCGACACCAGGCTGTAACTTTTTAGTGTTAAAGAGCATGAAAAAGGCATGCTTTGTTAGAGATCTGATGCCGTGCTGTGTGTTTCCAGCTGGTTTTCAGACGGTTGTCAAAACCACACTTTGTTCTCCCCTTTCAGGGCTATTGAAGTCTGTTGACTAAAATTGATGTTTTATGTATGTCTGTATACCACGTCTACCTTGTCACAACACAACAGATTGGCTCAAATGCATTAAGAAGGAAAGAAATTCCACAAATTAACTTTTAACTAGGCACACCTGTTAATTGAAATGCATTCCAGGTGACTACCTCATGAAGCTGGTTGAGAGAATGCCAAGAGTGTGCAAATCTGTCAACAAGGCAAAGGGTGGCTACTTGGAAGAATCTCAAATATAAGTTACTACATGATTCCATATGTGATATTTCATAGTTTTGATGTCTTTACTATTATTCTACATTGTAGAAAATAATACAAATAAGGAAAAACCCTTGAAAGAGTAGGTGTTCTAAAACGTTTGACTGGTACTGTATATATGTGATGTACAGACAGTATGGACAGTATGTGCATATAATATATAGTATATCTGAAGAATGTGGATAGAATACTATATGTACATCAATAGTTGAATAGTATAGACTTGACGAGAATAAAGTATATACAGTTGAAGTCGGAAGTTTACATACACCTTAGCCAAATACATTTAAACTCAGTTTTTCACAATTCCTGACATTTAATCCTAGTAAAAATTCCCTGTCTGTCTGTCTAAGGTCAGTTAGGATCACCACTTTATTTTTAAGAATGTGAAATGTCAGAATAATAATAGAGAGAATGATTTATTTCAGCTTTTATTTCTTTCATCACATTCCCAGTGGGTCAGAAGTTTACATTCACTCAATTAGTATTTGGTAGCATTGCCTTTAAATTGTTTAACTGGGTCAAACGTTTTGGGGAGCCTTCCACAAGCTTCCCACAATAAGTTGGGTGAATTTTTGCCCATTCCTCCTGACAGAGCTGATGTAACTGAGTCAGATTTGTAGGCCTCTTTGCTCACACATGCTTTTTCAGTTCTGCCCACAAATGTTCTATGGGATTGAGGTCAGGGCTTTGTGATGGCCACTCCAATACCTTGACTTTGATGTCCTTAAGCCATTTTGCCACAACTTTGTAATTATGCTTGGGGTCATTGTCCATTTGGAAGACCCATTTGCGACCAAACTTTAACTTCCTGACTGATGTCTTGATACTCAATATATCCACATCATTTTCCTGCCTCATGATCCCATCTATTTTGTGAAGTGCATCAGTCCCTCCTGCAGCAAAGCACCCAACAAAATGATGCTACCACCCCCGTGCTTCACGGTTGGGATGGTGTTCTTTGGCTTGCAAGCTTCCCCCTTTTTCCTCCAAACATAACGATGGTCATTATGGTCAAACAGTTCTATATTTTTTTTATGGCAGTTTTCGAACAGTGGCTTCTTCCTTGCTGAGCGGCCTTTCAGGTTATGTCGATATAGGACTCCTTTTGCTGTGGATATAGACACTTTTGTACCTGTTTCCTTCAGCGTCTTCATAAGATGCTTTGCTGTTGTTCTGGGATTGAGTTGCACTTTTCACACCAAAGTACGTTCATCTCTAGGAGACAGATCGCGTCTCCTTCCTGGGAGGTATGACGGTTGCGTGGTCCCATGGTGTTTATCCTTGCGTACTATTATTGTACAGATTAACGTGGTACCTTCAGGCGTTTGGAAATTGCTCCCAAGGATGAACCAGACTTTAGGTCTACAATTCTTTTTACAACTTAGTGTATGTTAACTTCTGACCCACTTGTGATACAGTGAATTATAAGTGAAATAATCCGTCTGTAAACAATTGTTACTTGTATCATGCACAAAGTTGATGTCCTAACCGACTTGCCAAAACTATAGTTTGTTAACAAGAAATGTGTGTAGTGGTTGAAAAATTAGTTTTAATAACTCCAAGCTAAGTGTATGTAAACTTCCGACCTCGACTGTACATATTAATTGGGTAAGTGACCAGTGTTCCATGTCTACATAGGGCAGCAGCCTCTAAGGTGCAGGGATGGGTGGTAGCCAGCTCGTGACAGTATGCTGGGTTCAGGGCAGGGTACTGGGTGCAATCCGGATAGTGATGGCTATTTAACAGTCTGATTGCCTTGAGATAGGCTGTTTCTGTCCAAGCTTTGATGCACCTGTACTGACCTCGCTTTCTGGATGATTTTGGGGTGAACAGAACGTGGCTCAAGTGGCTGAGGTCCTTTATGATCTTCTTGGCCTGCACCACCCTCGAGACCCCTGCGGTTGCGGATGGTGCAGTTGCCTTATCAGGCGGTGATACAGCCTAACAGGATACTCTCCATAGTGCATCTGTAAAAGTTTGTGAGTGTCTTAGGGGCCAAGCCAAATTTCTTCAGCCTCTTGAGGTTGAAGAGGTGCTGTTGTGCCTTGTGGACCATTTTAGATTGTCAGTAATGTGTGCGCCGAGGAACTTGAAGCTTTCCACCTTCTCTACTGCGGTCCCGTCGATGTGAATGGGGGCTGCAATCTCCTGAAGTCTGCGAACAGCTCCTTTGTGTTGTTGACATTGAAGGAGAGGTAATTTTTCCCTTTTACAACTCTGCCAGGGCCCTCATCTCCTCCCTGTAGGCTGTCTTGTCGTTGTTGGTAATCAGGCCTACTACTGGTGTCATCTGAAAACTTGATGATTAAGTTGGAGGCATGTGTTGCCCCGCAGTCATGGGTAAATAGGAGTACAGGCGGGGGCTGAGCACGCACCCCTTAGGGGCCCCTGTGTTCAGGATCAGCATAGTGGAGGTGTTGTTGCCTACCTTCACCACCTGGTGGCGGCCCGTCAGGAAGTCCAGAACCCAGTTGCGCAGGGCGGGGTTTATGGTGGTGATGGTCCACCTCCACAGCACAGTCATGTTCAACTGTTACGAATCCCTTTTGGCCCGACGGTAACGAGACCCGTAACATAACTCATGCAAATTATAATAGTAAAAAAGTAAGAGTGAGAACAAAATAACCACAGACAACTAAATTACCGTCAAAGACATGGTTTATTGAAAAACACGCGGTAATGGGGGGAGCTGGAAAAGGGGCTGAGCTGGACCCAAGGAAAGAAACAATAAGCATCCAAAAACACCCCTAAGCTAGACTAGCCTATTTTAACAACAGCTGATTAACTAACCAAAAATACAGTGGGTGGTCTGCCCAGTTCTAACTAGTGTATTTAACAAAGTTTACCTACGGGTAGTGTGTGCCCATGGGCAACTTGTCTTGGTTCCCCCTTTTCCCACCATCAAACAAACACTCAAACACCATAACCAAAAACAATACTCACAGGTGAGGACAGTGATATGGAGGTGCTCAAACAAAAGATAGCTCAATACATAAAGAGCGATAGAGAGACATAGTAGGAGAGGGTGAAACAGAGCAATCTACAGACATATGGCATAACCAGAAAGATTGAGCTCTAGAGCAAACAACTGACAGGGTTTTTAAACCAAGGGAAAGGAACTGTGATTGGGTAGGAAACAGGAGAGGTGTGTCTTCTGATTGATGATTGATTGGTGACTGATTGGGGACTGATTGGGGAGTGATGATTTCCACCTGTGAGGGGAGAAGGAGAGAAAAGAAAAACAGACACACAGGATACTTGTATCCGTAACATTAACTCTCACAGACTCCGTATCAGCCAGGGGCTTTGCATGTCTCCCACAGCCAGCCCTCCCAACCCTCCCCTGCATTTTGTCCTCAGTCTCTACACAAGTCTCACATATTTGTGAGCCAGCCGCTGACTCAGTATAGCTAATGTTTTGGGTGAGCTGCTCCCATTCATCTCAGTTCATTAGAAAGCATTCAGAGCCAGGGATATTTCATTAGTTTATTGTTTCATCAGTTTAGAGGTATCATCAGTTAAACGTCCTGCTTCGCTCCTAATAAGATCTACTTAAATTGCCCACTGTGGGTCGACTCCGGTAGTTACTCAGAAGTGATCCAGAATGGTACATAGTAGCTACATTTACCTTATTTGCTCCCTTCGTTACGAAACTGTATTCCATATAGGTAATTGTTGCGTCCGAAATGGTACCATATTCCCTAAATAGTGCACTACTTTTGACCAGAGACTAGATTACCAGAGAGTAGTCTACAAGAGCCCTTGTCAAAAAGAGTGCACTATAGGGTGCCATTTGAGATGCAACCTGGGTTTCATGCTATTTCAAAAGTGCAATATAATACACTATAACATAATATACAACAGTAGATTTTACACAGGTGTCTCCCACACTAAGAGCTTGCCTCTGTTCTCTAATAGCTAGATATTAATGGAAAATAGGTCCTTGTTCATGGCTTTGTGCATTCAGCTAATTTTTTGTTGCTGCACTCGTCTGCTTTTGTCTGATTTTCATCCACGCCCCATGTTGCGAACAGTCATGCCTGGAGATAGGGTTGTGATCAGGATAGCATATACAGTATTTCTCAAAGGAATAACTCCTCCGGAAAGATAAACTCAATTTTCCAAAGCACTGCTTTTGAAGATGAATCAGACCTGGGATTAATTCCACTGAGCTTCAGTCTTTTTTTCAGTCTTTTGACCTTGATTTCAATAGCAGCAATGGGAGGGCTTGTTTTGTTCATAGAAAATATTTCATTTGACACATACACACACACACACACACACACACACACACATACACACACACACACACACACACACACACACACACACACACACACACACACACACACACACACACACACACACACACACACACACACATAAATACATTATCTCTTCTCTGCCTCAAACTGGTTAAAGGGTAATGGCGAGATTCGGCAATTAAGCCGTTTTTCTACTTAGTCAGATTAATTGATTGCCAGAATCTTGCGGTATCCCTTTTAAAGAGTCAGGGCTTCAGAAAGTGAGGACCTCTATATGATTGTCATGTAAATTGATTAAATGTACATAGTTGCAGAATATATCTATGAATTAATTCCTACTGTATAATCTAAAATGGTCAAATTGACTCATTCTATCTCCCATGTCAAGTCTACTGTTTCAGTGCTGCGTACTGTAGTTAAAAATGAACACCTTTTACAGTTCCTGATTCTCATGTCAATCTCTCCTCTCCTGTATCTCCAGCCTTGGGGGTCCTCTTGAACTCTTCTCCTCCCTCCCTTCCTTCCTCCCTCCCACCCAAGAAACTCACTGCGTAACTCCCTTCCGCTGTAAATGGGGAATAGAGTGAGGTGAATTGATGAGAGGCGTCTCTTGATGGATAATTTTGCAGGGTTGCTAGGTCTTCATATCCCCTGTGCTGAAGCAGTTCTCTGGTTCTTTCATCACACAGCTCTCTCTCTCTCTCTCTCTCTCTGTCACGGCACACCGACAGCTGGAGCACTGCTGCAGCTCACATTCCATGGAGGAGTGTCAACTCTGCACCTTTTAGCCTGCAGTGTGTGTGTGTGTGTGTGTGTGTGTGTGTGTGTGTGTGTGTGTGTGTGTGTGTGTGTGTGTGTGTGTGTGTGTGTGTGTGTGCAAGTGCGCAAATATGTGTGTGAACTAGTAATAAAATAATTTGTGTGATGTGTTTTGCCCAGTTTTTGCCCTGGCCCCTGAACATTAAGCATGGATGATTCTTAGGTATGGTCGTTGCCTGTGAATCCAGTCCAGAATATTTGAAGGATTTCTTTTTTTTTTTTATAAGAACTTACAAAAAATGTTTTGTGTGAAGTACATGGGTTATTATTGATATGTTTGCTCAGTCTTTGGGAAGTCCTGAACATTAAGCATTTATGATGCTCAGGGATAGCTATATCCTTTGATTAAAATCATGCATGTCACTGATTTGCTTTTGTACCTGGTTTCCTGTATTTTTAAGTGTGTTATTACATGTTGAATGTTATTCAGGGAAATTGATACACTTGAGATAGTGGATTGTCCTTTTCCAACTACCCAGAGTTTGGTTACATAAATCCCTATGTAAAACATTCAAAGAACCTTGCATCCTATTTGCATGCACATTTTTCACAGTTCTGTGTTGGTAAATGTAACTTGAGCTCATCTCCCGAAAGCAGCAATGATAAATAAGTACTATGCCCTTAGCCTGCTTTGTGGCGTTTGGGGAGCATGTGTGCCAGAAAATGTAGGAGGTTTGAACACAGTAACACCCTGGACTGACTGCGTACAGCCTATGACTGGCTAAACAACCTTCTCTTCTCTCCTTTCTTATTCTCGCCTCTCCTCCCCTCTTTTCTTCTCTCCTTCCTTCTCCTCTCCCCACCTCTCCTCTCTCCCCACCTCTCCTCTCTCCGTCCTATAAACGAGGTCTGTAATCCAGCCAATGGGATGAAACCAGGTTAAAGGTCTGATGAAGTGAAACAGATCAGATAGCTGAAAGCCATCATTTTCAGGATGAGACTTGAATCAGAGTGGAGTGAGACACACTGCACTCTCGCTCTTTTGTGCTGCACTTTACATTACTTCAGTCCATTTTGTACCTCACCTTACATGAACTGAGGCTTTTTCACTGCATGAGCTGGGAGAAATGATGGCAGAGAGTTTCGTATTAAAGTTGCATGCTGATTGGACGCCTTAGGTCTTGTGTAACGTCCCTCGGTGCATTAACCTTGGTGAGTTATGTTCTTTAGAACATCAACAAAACGTCTCGTTCTATGGCTCTCTAGGGCTGTCTTAGTCACATAAAGTACACATTGTCAATAGAGTACTCTTGAATGAACCAGATGGTCATATGAACAGATATGATACTGTATTTGAGTTTCCAGATGGTACCCACTCACTCTCCATGCAGGGATTGAAATTATGGCTTCATTTGAAATTGCACTCTATTCCCCTACTTTATGGGGAATAGGTTACCATGTCGGAGACACCCTAAATCTGTATGTCAAGCCAGAGAGAGCAGGGAGTCTTCTAAGTAACCAGTCTGAGTCTATACCCGCATCTTATCATCCATTTCAATGTGGACCCACAGGTTAATTGTCTATTTGTTTTAATCATTGATTAAGTAACCTTTGCAGAAAGTACATTTGTTTTTTCTTTTAATCTTTCACTTTAATTGATTGAAGGCGCTTTCGCAATTATTCTCTCCGAAAGCCCTACTTGCTCCCTGTTGGCTTCATCTGTTCTTCGGTGCAGCCGCAGCAATCTGACTCATTTAAAGATTTCACTTCCAACTTCCCCCACAGTGCATTAGTGAAATCTGCCGTCCCAGTGCTCTGGTGGTGGGTAGAGTACAGTAGCTGGGATGAAAGGCGGGCCGTCCTCTGTGAAGTAAAGAGGAGTCAACCGTGGCAATCTTTACCCGTGGCTTTATACGTTTTTCGATCCCTTAATTGCCTCTAATTGTTTATTTTATATTGTGGCTCAAGTCCCCTAGGATTTTTTTCAGCAGCGGTGGGGGGATAGGCGTGGATGTGGCCGACGTCTCCGACCAAAGATGTTAGGGCTGTCTCCGACCCCAAAAAATCTTGGTTGACCGAGAGTAGTCTGTTCTTTCGACTAATAGATTGGTGTACATTATTTTACGTGTAGCTTTACATACGGTATAAAGACACACCCTATGTGTTTTAATAAAATTAACTAAATGCACTGAGCTTGTCTGATGCTTTAAGCTCACTGTTTAATTAAATAATTAAGACACACAAATGACTTGATCAAGTTAACCAGAAGAAAAAATCCTGTTCCCGACCCTACCCTCCTTTCCGACCCTACCCGCTATCCAACGAGGGGAAAAGCGCTCACTGAAGTTTAAGTTAAGCACATTTGATAGTGCCACTGCAGCAGCCACGTCCCACACCCACAGCAGCATTTATGGTATAGGAGTCGGGAACTGTATGCTACAGAGACAGAAATGTTTGGAATAGCAGGAGAAGGCTGCCGGTCGAGAGAATGTCATTTTATTTTGTTGATTTTTCCCTTCCCATTCTCCTTTCCCCAAAACCTGATCATGCACCACAGAGGCCTATACTTTTACTTGACCACAACAACCAGGTAAACTGGCTTGTATAGGCCTTGGCTACTTTAAAAAAAAGCATAGGCAATGCACGCTTTCCAAAATGTAGTAGCCTGCATCATAGCTTAACGGTATCGGACTGGCCTACTTACTCACATAGACCTGGACTGCCACTTAATAACCTACGTCCTCTATCTTTTCAAGTTATGAGACAGGTTGTCAACATTTTCGGGCAGAAGGCAGCTCCTCGTTTTATTGACTATAAACCCTGCCTTGGAAAAGATCCGCTCTGATGGAGTCGAGGTGGCTGGGATAGAGAAGATGTACACTACTTGGCCAAAAGTATGTAGACACTCATCGAACATCACATTCCAAAATCATGGGCAGTAATAGGGAGTTGTTCCCTCCTTTGCTGCTTTGACAGCTTTCACTCTTCTGGGAATGTTTTCCACTAGATGTTGGAAAAAGGCTCCGGGGACTTGTTTCCATTCTGCCACGAGCATTAGTGAGGTCGGGCACTGATGTTGGGCGATTATGTCTGGCTCGCCGTTCCAATTCATCCCAAAGGTGTTCAATGGGTTTGAGATCAGGGATCTGTGCAGGCCAGTCAAGTTCTACTACACCGATCTCGACAAACCATTTCTGTTATGGACCTTGTTTTGTACACGGGGGCATTGTCATGCTGAAACAGGAAAGGGCCTACTCCAAACTGTTGACACAAAGTTGGAAGCACAGAATCATCTAGAATGTCATTGTACTGTATGCTGAAGCGTTAAGATTTCCCTTGACTGGAACTAAGAGGCCTAGCCCGAACCATGAAAAACAGCCCTAGACCATTATTCCTCCTCCACCAAACTTTACATTTGGCACTATGTATTCGGCCAGGTAGAGTTCTCCTGGGATCCGCCAAAACCGTATTTGTTCATTGGACTGCCAGATGGTGAAGCGTGATTTATCACTCCAGAGAACGCATTTCTACCATTCCAGTCCGTTGGTGCCAAGCTTTACACCACTCCAGCCGACGCTTGGCGATTTTAAGCTTGTGTGCAGCTGCTCGGCCATGGAAATCCATTTCATGAAGCTCCCGACTACAGTTCTTGTGTTGGTGTTGATTCCAGAGTCAGTTTGGAACTCAGTAGTGTGTGTTACACCCGAGGACAGACAATCTTTACACGCTACGCGAGCTTGTGTGGCCTACCACTTCGCCTCTGAGCCTAAATGTTTCCACTTCACAATAACAGTTGACAGGGGCAGCTCTAGCAGGGCTGAAATTTGACCAACTGACTTGTTATTTAACAAGGTAAATTGACTGAGAATACATTCTCTTCTCATTTACAACAACCTAGAGAGTAGTTACAGGGGAGATGAAGAATGAGTCAATTGGAAGCTGGTCAGATTGAGAGTTTAGCCAGGAAACCAGGTTTAAAACCCTTACAACAAGTGCCATGGGATCTTTAGTGACCACAAAGAGAAAAGTCACCCGTTTAACATCCCATTCGAAAGACAGCACCCTATACAGAGTAATGTCTCCAATCATTGCAATAGTTATTATTTTTTTTTTGCCCTGTGGAAAGAATGCCTCCTACTGGACCTCCAACACTGCTTCCAGCAGCATCTGGTCTCCCATCCAGAGACCAACCCTGCTTAGCTTCAAAGGCAAGCCAGCAGTGGGATGCACAGTGTTATGCTGCTGGCATCCTATGCGGGTGTAACATTGAGTCAATGAGCTCTTCAGTATGGGCCATTCTACAGCCAATGTTTTGTCTATGGAGATTGCATGGCTGTGTGCTCAATTTTATACACCTGTCAGCAACAGGTGTGGCTGAAATAGCTGAATCCACTCATTTTAACGGGTGTCCACATACATTTGGCCATGTGTATTTCGCTGCTCGAGCCAGCTTCCTAATTTACCCCCCAACATGCTAGCAGTCCAGTATAGACGTTTGTTCTGTATCTTGGAGATAATCCTTAATTTCTTCTTTGCTATCCCCTTGGTCCTCTTTCTCTCCTTCATCTCCACACATGACCATCTCCATCTCCCGCTCCTTGTCTGTTTTCAAAAATGTTTGTGCGGGTTTCAATCAAATTTCAATCAAATGTATTTATAAAGCCATTTTTACATCAGTCGATGTCACAAAGTGCTATACAGAAATCCAGCCTAAAACCCCAAACAGCAAGCAATGCAGATGTAGAAGCACGGCAAGGTTTCTCCTCTTCATCCGTGGATGTAGAACAGTCTCTGTCTCCCTCAGCGGGCGATGGCTCCTCTGGCTGCACCATGCTCTTCGGACCTCAGCTCAGTAAGGCTGACCATAGGCTTCGGCACATTCTACATGTCCTCTGCCATGTTCCATTGGGCTGTGATGAGATCAAGGTTCAGTACATTTTTCCCGGTGTAGTTTGCGTCGGAGAGCACTGCTGTTACTTGCAATCTCTGTTCTAGCAGAAGCTTTTCTAATGGCCTGAGAAGAGTTCCACCCAGTGGAAACGTCTTGTATTAGGAGGTGTTCAACCACCTTTTGTTCTTTTTGTTTCTCATTTAGTGTCTTTCTGTCTTTCTCTCCATTCTTAAAATGAGGCACGAGGTGTCTGGCTGCAGCCACAGTGTGACATATGAGGTCTTGCCCCAGTATATCTGCACACAAAACCATGTTTTCTGCATTGTTGTGTACCACAGCAATCCTTTTACAGTGATTTTTGCAGTTCGTTCCAGTCATTGGCAGCAGAGAACTGGAAGGAGAGGCTGCCAAAAGGAGGAATTGGCTTTGGGGGTGACCAGTGAAATATACCTGCTCGAGCGCATACTACGGGTGGGTGCTGCTATGGTGACCAGTGAGCTGAGATAAGGTGGGGCTTTACCTAGCAAAGACTTATAGATGACCTGGAGCCAGTGGATTTGGCGACAAATATGAAGTGGGGGCCAGCCAACAAGAGCATACAGGTTGCAGTGGTGGGTAGTATATGGGACTTTGGTGAAAAAACAGATGGCACTGTGATAGACTGCATCCAGTTTGTGGAGTAGTGTTGGAGTCTATTTTGTCAATGACATCGCCGAAGTCAAGGATCTGTAGGAAGTCAGTTTTACGAGAAGTAGTTGGTCAACCAGGCGAGGCAGTCATTTGAGAAACCAAGGCTGTTGAGTCTGCCGATAAGAATGTGGTGATTGACAGAGTCGAAAGCCTTGGCCAGGTCGATGAAAGCAGCTGCACAGTGTTGTCTCTTATCGATGGCCGTTATGATATCGTTTAGGACCTTGAGCGTGGCTGAGGTGCACCCATGACCAGCTCGAAATCCAGATTGAATAGTGGAAAAGGTACGGTGGAATTCGAAATGGTTGGTGATCTGTTTGTTAACTTGGCTTTCGAAGACCTTAGAAAGGCAGGGTAGGATAGATCTAGGTCTGTAGCAGTTTGGGTCTAGAGTGTCTCCCACTTTGAAGAGGGGGATGCCCGCAGCAGCTTTCCAATCTCTGGGGATCTCAGATGATATGAAAAGAGAGGTTGAACAGGCTAGTAATAGGGGTTGCAACCATTCCGGCGGATAATTTTAGAAAGAGAGGGTCCAGATTGTCTAGCCTGGCTGATTTGTAGGGGTCCAGATTTTACAGCTCTTTCAGAACATCAGCTATCTCGATTTGGGTAAAAGAGAAATGCGGGAGGCTTGGGCAAGTTGCTGTGGGGGGTGTAGTGCTGTTGACCGGGGTAGCGGTAGCCAGCTGGTTGGCAAGGCCAGCCGTAGAGAAATGCTTATTGAAATGCTCAATTATCATGGATTTATCGGTGGTGACTGTTTCCTAGCCTCAGTGCAGTGGGCAGCTGGGAGGAGGTGATCTTATTCTCCATGGACTTTACAGTGTCCCAGAACTTTTTGGAGTTTGTGCTAGAGGATGCAAATTTCTGTTTGAAAAAGCTGGCCTTTGCTTTCCTAACTGCCTGTGTATATTCATCAGTACCTAATTTTCTTGAAAAGTTGCATATTCTGTGGGCTATTCGATGCTAATGCAGTAAGCCACAGGATGTTTTTCTGCTGGTCAAGGCCATTCAGGTCTGGAGTGAACCAAGGGCTATATCTGTTCCTAGTTCTAAATTTTTTGAAAGGGGCATGCTTATTTAAGATGGTGAGGAAAGCACTTTTAAAGAATAACTAGGCATCTTCTACTGTCGGAATGAGGTCAATATCCTTCCAGGATACCCGGGCCAGGTCGATTAGAAAGGCCTGCTCGCTGAAGTGTTTTCGGAAGCGTTTGATAGTGATGAGGGGTGGTCGTTTGACCGCGGACCCATTACGGAAGCAGGCAATGAGGCAGTGATCGCTGAGATCCTGGTTGAACACAGCAGAGGTGTATTTGGAGGGCAGGTTGGTTAGGATAATGTCTATGAGGGTGCCCATGTTTACTGATTTGGGGTTGTACCTGGTAGGTTCATTGATAATTGTGTGAGATTGAGGGAATCAAGTTTAGATTGTAGGATGGCCGGGGTGTTAAGCTTGTCCCAGTTTAGGTCACCTAACAGCATGAGCTCTGAAGATAGATGGGGGGCAATCAATTCACATATGGTGTCCAGGGCACAGCTGGGGGCAGAAGGTGGTCTACAGCCGCAAGCGACAACATGTTTCTGGAAAGGTGTATTTTTAAAGTAGAAGCCCGATTTTTTTGGGGCACAGATCTGGATAGTAGGACAGATCTCTGTGGGCTATCTCTGCAGTAGTTGCAACTCCACCCCCTTTGGCAGTTCTATCTTGTCGGAAAATGTTATAGTTAAGGATGGAAATTTCAGGGTTTTTGGTGGTCTTCCTAAGCCAGGATTCAAACACGGCTAGGATATCCGGGTTGGCAGAGTGTGCTAAAGCAGTGAATAAAACAAACTTACGAAGGAGGCTTCTAATGTTAACATGCATGAAACCAAGGCTTTTACGGTTAGAGAAGTAAACAAATGAGAGCGCCTGGGGAATGGGAGTGGAGCTCGGCATTGCAGGGCCTGGATTAACATCTATATCACCAGAGGAACAGAGGAGGAGTAGGATAACGGTATGGCTAAAGGCTATAAGAACTGGTTGTCTAGTACGTTCGCTTAGTACATTCTGTTAAAATATTATATTAATATCACATCATTGGGAATGGGAGAGGAGAGGTTTTGACTGGAGTAAAATGTTAATATTATTTAGTGAAGACAGCTAGGCCACATTTGCCCAATTTCCCTTCTGCTCCGTGTCCTCTTCAGAAGAGAAGTCATACTAGGTCAAAGTAATGACTCTATCCTGATGCGACCAGGACAGGAGCAGAGCAGCACTAACACTAGAATTGTGGAGACACCAGCCATCACACCTAACATTACATAAACCCATTTGGCCATCAAGAGCTTTTGATATTAATATTTTCTCTCGTCCTTACTGATTTTACTTGTCTACTCTAATGCAGGGCCGTAGAGGCCCAAGGAGTATTTGTGGAACACTTGTGTAATATGTTTTGGCCTCGTTTGCCCCACAATTCATCAGATGCTCTAAGGACACATGCATGGACACACACTGTGCTGTGTGTACTCATGTCCCCGGGCCTGTGTACTCATATATCATCAGTAAACAGAAACATGGTTGCTTTCCCCCTACTGCCGAATGCAGCTACTCAGACCTTATGAGAAAAGTACATTTTTAAAAGTGTCACATCTCCTCCCCCACTCAGCACTGACTGTCTGACAGAAATATGCAGTGCATATGGCATATCTCTTCCTCCTCCCAGGGTAAAGCACAACACAGCATATGAGCCCAGCCAAGTGTTAAAGAGGGGAGAATTGTAATTCCAAGCAAGTCTCAGAAAAATTAGAAAAAGTGCATTGTGGGGCTAGGTAGCATTTTAAGCAGCAAGGAGAATGTGTTACTGGAGGGGTTGATTGATGAGTTCCGCTGGCGGAAATATAATTGAATGTTTCCCCCTATTCATACCCTTTGATATTCAATTACAAATTAGCTGTGCATTTGCAATGGGGCAGGAGCTCGGGCCTTAAGCTCCAGTGTCATATTAGCTGGCCTCTGCTATGATCTCCAAGCTCTCTGAACCACCCATACCCGGATCAGGGATAATTGTCATCAGCCACAGTCAAATAATATTACTAGAAAATATTCAGATTCATGAAATCACAAGTGCAATATTGCAAAACACAGCTTAGCCTTTTGTTAATCCACCTGTCGTCTCAGATTTTGAAATTATGCTTTACAGAGAAAGCAATACAAGCGTTTGTGTAAGTTTATCGATCGCTCGACAAAACAATAAGTACACTTAGCATCAGGTAAAATCAGAAAAGCAATCTATTACCACCTATTACCACCCTAATAACAGCCTGTTCAACCTCTTTTTCATATCATCTGAGATCCCCAAGGACTGGTAAGCTGCCGCGGTCATCCCCCTCTTCAAAGGGGGAGACACCCTGGACCCAAACTGTTACAGACCTATCCATCCTGCCCTGGCTATCTAAGGTCTTCGAAAGCCAAGTTAACAAACAGGTCACTGACCATCTCGAATCCCAATGTACCGCTGTGCAATCTGGTTTCCGAGCTGGTCATGGGTGCACCTCAGCCACGCTAAAGGTACTAAATGATATCATAACCGCCATCGATAAAAGACAGTATTGTGCAGCCGTCTTCATCGACCTGGCCAAGGCTTTTGACTCTGTCAATCACCATATTCTTATCGGCAGACTCAGTAGCCTCGGTTTTTCTAATGACTGCCTTGCCTGGTTCGCCAACTACTTTGCAGACAGTTCAGTGTGTCAAATCGGAGGGCATGTTGTCCGGTCATCTGGCAGTCTCTATGGGGTGCCACAGGATTCAATTTTCGGGCCGACTCTTTTCTCTGTATATATCAATGATGTTGCTGTTGCTGCGGGCGATTCCCTGATCCACCTCTATGCAGACGACACCATTCTGTATACTTCTGGCCCTTCCTTGGACACTGTGCTATCTAACCTCCAAACGAGCTTCAATACCATACAACACTCCTTCCGTGGCCTCCAACTGCTCTTAAACGCTAGTAAAACCAAATGCATGCTTTTCAACCGTTCGCTGCCTGCACCCGCACGCCCGACTAGCATCACCACCCTGGATGGTTCCGACCTAGAATATGTGGACATCTATAAGTACCTAGGTGTCTGGCTAGACTGTAAACTCTCCTTCCAGACTCATATCAAACATCTCCAATCCAAAATCAAATCTAGAATCGGCTTTCTATTTCGCAACAAAGCCTCCTTCACTCACGCCTCCAAACTTACCCTAGTAAAACTGACTTTCCTACCGATCCTCGACTTCGGCGATGTCATCTACAAAATGGCTTCCAATACTTCACTCAGCAAACTGGATGCAGTTTATCACAGTGCCATCCGCTTTGTTACTAAAGCACCTTATACCACCCACCACTGCGACCTGTATGCTCTAGTCGGCTGGCCCTCGCTACATATTCGTCGCCAGACCCACTGGCTCCAGGTCATCTACAAGTCCATGCTAGGTAAAGCTCCGCCTTATCTCAGTTCACTGGTCACGATGGCAACACCCACCCGTAGCACGCGCTCCAGCAGGTGTATCTCACTGATCATCCCTAAAGCCAACACCTCATTTGGCCACCTTTTGTTCCAGTTCTCTGCTGCCTGTGACTGGAACGAATTGCAAAAATCGTTGAAGTTGGAGACTTTTATCTCCCTCACCAACTTTAAACATCTGCTATCTGAGCAGCTAACCGATCGCTGCAGCTTTACATATTCCAATGTTAAATAGCCCACCCAATTTACCTACCTCATCCCCATACTGTTTTTACAGTGCCTTGCGAAAGTATTCGGCCCCCTTGAACTTTGCGACCTTTAGCCACATTTCAGGCTTCAAACGTAAAGATATAAAACTGTATTTTTTTGTGAAGAATCAACAAGTGGGACACAATCATGAAGTGGAACGACATTTATTGGATATTTAAAACTTTTTTAACAAATCAAAAACTGAAAAATTGGGCGTGCAAAATTATTCAGCCCCCTTAAGTTAATACTTTGTAGCGCCACCTTTTGCTGCGATTACAGCTGTAAGTTGCTTGGGGTATGTCTCTATCAGTTTTGCACATCGAGCGACTGAAATGTTTTCCCATTTCTCCTTGCAAAACAGCTCGAGCTCAGTGAGGTTGGATGGAGAGCATTTGTGAACAGCAGTTTTCAGTTCTTTCCACAGATTCTCGATTGGATTCAGGTCTGGACTTTGACTTGGCCATTCTAACACCTGGATATGTTTATTTTTGAACCATTCCATTGTAGATTTTGCTTTATGTTTTGGATCATTGTCTTGTTGGAAGACAAATCTCCGTCCCAGTCTCAGGTCTTTTGCAGACTCCATCAGGTTTTCTCCCAGAATGGTCCTGTATTTGGCTCCATCCATCTTCCCATCAATTTTAACCATTTTCCCTGTCCCTGCTGAAGAAAAGCAGGCCCAAACCATGATGCTGCCACCACCATGTTTGACAGTGGGGATGGTGTGTTCAGGGTGATTAGCTGTGTTGCTTTTACATAACGTTTTGCATTGTTGCCATAAAGTTCAATTTTGGTTTCATCTGACCAGAGCACCTTCTTCCACATGTTTGGTGTGTCTCCCAGGTGGCTTGTGGCAAACTTTAAACAACACTTTTTATGGATATCTTTAAGAAATGGCTTTCTTCTTGCCACTCTTCCATAAAGGCCAGATTGTTGTCCTATGGACAGAGTCTCCCACCTCAGCTATAGATCTCTGCAGTTCATCCAGAGTGATCATGGGCCTCTTGGCTGCATCTCTGATCAGTCTTCTCCTTGTATGAGCTGAAAGTTTAGAGGGACGGCCAGGTCTTGGTAGATTTGCAGTGGTCTGATACTCCTTCCATTTCAATATTATCGCTTGCACAGTGCTCCTTGGGATGTTTAAAGCTTGGGAAATCTTTTTGTATCCAAATCCGGCTTTAAACTTCTTCACAACAGTTTCTCGGACCTGCCTGGTGTGTTCCTTGTTCTTCATGATGCTCTCTGCGCTTTTAACGGACCTCTGAGACTATCACAGTGCAGGTGCATATATACGGAGACTTGATTACACACAGGTGGATTGTATTTATCATCATTAGTCATTGAGGTCAACATTGGATCATTCAGAGATCCTCACTGAACTTCTGGAGAGAGTTTGCTGCACTAAAAATAAAGGGGCTGAATAATTTTGCACGCCCAATTTTTCAGATTTTGATTCGTTAAAAAAGTTTGAAATATCCAATAAATGTTGTTCCACTTCATGATTGTGTCCCACTTGTTGTTGATTCTTCACAAAAAAATACAGTTTTATATCTTTATGTTCGAAGCCTGAAATGTGGCAAAAGGTTGCAAAGTTCAAGGGGGCTGAATACTTTCGCAAGGCACTGTATATAGACTTTTTTTCTTTTTTTTTTCTACTGTGTTATTGACTTGTTTATTGTTTACTCCACGTGTAACTCTGTGTTGCTGTCTGTTCACACTGCTATGCTTTATCTTGGCCAGGTCGCAGTTGTCAATGAGAACTTGTTCTCAACTAGCCTACCTGGTTAAATAAAGGTGAAATAAAAAAATAAATAAAAAAATTAATCGTATACCTTTGATGATCTTCGGATGTTTCCACTCACAAGACTCCCAGTTAGACAAGAAATGTTCCTTTTGTTCCATAAAGATATTTTGATATGCAAATACCTCCGTTAGTTTGGTGCGTTATGCCCAGGAATTCACCGGAATGAGCGGTCACAACAACGCAGACAAAAATTCCAAATGATATCCATAATGTCCACAGAAACATGTCAGACTTTTTTTAATATTCAATCCTCAAAGTTGTTTTTCAAATATCTATTCGATAATATATTAACCGGGACATTTGGCTTTTCACTAGGACCGGGAGTAACAATGGCCGCCTTTCTCTTTTGCGCACAATTCACTCAGAGCCCCCACCTATCCACTTACGCAATGTGGTCGTTCACGCTCATTCTTCAAAATAAAAGCCTGAAACTATGTCTGAAGACTGATGACACCTTGAGGAAGTGATAGGAAAAGGAATCTGGTTGATATCCCTTTAAATGGAGCAATGGGAGGCTATGGAACATGGAGTTTTCAAAATAGAAGCCACTCCCTGTTTTGATTTTTCTCAGGGTTTCGCCTGCAATATCAGTTCTGTTATTCTCACAGACAATATTTTGACAGTTTTGGAAAACTGTAGTGTTTTATATCCTAATCTGTCAATTATATTCATATTCTATCATCTGGTCCTGAGAAATAGGCCGTTTACTTTGGGAACGTTATTTTTCCAAACATAAAAATAGTGCCCCCTAGTTTCAAGAGGTTAAGTGATTTCACCAGTTCCTTCAGACTGCATTTCCATCTGATGTGAATTTGATGCAGTTTTCAGCTTACTATGATTTGATGAATATATGTCGAATGTGGAATGTCCTTGCGGTTGGGGTAATTGAGCTTGAACAAAACCAATCATGTGTGTGTGTGTGTGTGTGTGTGTGTGTGTGTGTGTGTGTGTGTGTGTGTGTGTGTGTGTGTGTGTGTGTGTGTGTGTGTGTGTGTGTGTGTGTGTGTGTGTGTGTGTGTGTGTGTGTGTGTGTGTGTGTGTGCGTGCGTGCACACGTGTGTGTGTGCGTGAGACAGAGTGTGTCTGTGCATGCGTGTGTGTCAATTGTAACCTCTTAAGTGCAATGAGGCACAATGAATGTGCACTCAATCATTCTTCATCAAGGGGACATAGTGTCAGCTAGCAAGCTGTTTGCTGAAGTAACAGGTGTTGTGTTGAACATTAGCAGGTGATTGGAGTCTGGACCGGGAACTGTCTGTGTCACTGCTTCAACAGATCTCAAGTTGTTTTAACATCCCACTTTACTCTTCCTATCTCGGCTCAACTTCTGTTGTTTTTCTACTTATTTTATTTATTCAGTCCTGTCTCTACTTCAGTATATTGAAAATACTGAGGAACTCAGTAACTCGGAATAACTGTGGTATGTGGTTGTTTTTTCCTACTAAACTTAGTTGAATGCACTGACAAGTGCGTCTGCTAAATGGCAAAAATGTTTACTCAACTTGAAGTATTCTCTTAAATAAAACACAGAGCATCAACCAAGTCACTTGTATCCAGCAATTATTGCATGTCATAATGAACTGATTAAAGAGATATGGAGATGAGTGTCATTACTACAAGAATGACTGCTTTTACATTGACTGAGAAATTGAAGTTCTATACCCCCATTTAGACACTTTTGCCAATCATGAAAAAAGATTTTATCTAATTAACTTACACAAATGCTGTCAGCACTCACCGTCATGACATGCATAGTAATTAGGTTTACTTCGAATGGGGACCAACATTCACAGCAACACGTTGGGGCCAAAAACAAATAGAACTACAATTTCCATGATGTTATATATGCCTTATGGACTTGCTCTTCTGTAACCTTCAGGGGTTGATTGTCATTGTCAGGTATGTGTAAATAGCTGCAAGGGAGTCAGCCGCAGGAAAGCAGATAGTGGGTAGCAAACTGAGCCTTTTATTTAGGCGAACCAAAAGCACAACGAACACAAAATAGCGCAAAATAGCGCAACCACACATACGTGCGCATACATGAAACAGATAAACAATACAAAGACATGGGGGAAACACAGGGTTAAATACACAACACATAATGAGGGAAATGAGAACCAGGTGTATGGAAAAATGAGACAAAACAAATGGAAAATGAAAAATGGACCGGCGATGGCTAGAAAACCGTCGACGTCGAACACCGCCCAAACAAGGAGAGGCATCGACTGACTGAGAGGAGAGTTGCAGGGTGTTTGAGCAGATAGATCTCTCCCTGGCAGTAGCGTGACACGCTGCGCCGCACAGAACAGTGTAGAGTGTACACAGGAGGCTGCAGAGAACGTTCCAATTGTAACAGCAAGCCTTAAGGCGTCCCCATGCTTCCCAGCCAAAACCGTTCGGAACAGTTTATGCATATATTATGACAACATTTTGTGGCGTCTTTGTTAGTTTTGGACATCGGCAAGGGTTTCTTTGGCTGCTCAAGCACACAACATTTTTCTCTCGAGGCAAGCTGAAGTGTTAGCTGAAGTCTACACCTCCTTCGACTGCAACTGGACAACATTTGTTATCATTCAACATAAGGCAACTCGTCCTCATGCAATTTTTTTCACTTGAGAAATAGATGCAAAATTGCACGACTAAGATCTCCTCATCAATGACAGATTTCTTAATGACAGATTTCTTTCTATTTTGAAGAAGTGTATACTGTATAAAATATAGTGTATAAAAAATATTGTGATTAAAGCATCAGTAGCCTAAACATAATTATAAGCGCCAAGTGTGCTTGATAAATAGTAAAAATCAACACAAAAGCAATAATGGCATTATAATGAATATGTGTCTATGAGAGCAGTAAAAAAAGAGTCAATTATTTATGTCAGATACCAATGGCGATTTTGTCTGTTTCTTTGTCATCAAAATGGAGTTAAACCATGATCTCTCTGAAACGATCCTGTGACATGGTTTCTCCAAAGAAATGTATCTCATACATGTCTGACCAGAAGCTCTACATTTAAACAATCTATCCACCAAATGCGCCTCAGACATACAGGATTGAAATGAACGCACACTTCCAGCTCATCCGTCAACAGACAGGTCCCAGGCAGTGTCTCCTAGCTCCGTGTGCGCCTTTGCCACAGTACAGTCCCTGAATGCTGTAGCATGTCCATGTCACATAAACAATGAAAGCTGGTGAGTGCATTGCTCTTGTTGTTTTTTGCTTGAGATGTAGAGCCTGCTCTCTCACTGATGACATTTTGTGCTGATAATTGCCCAGAAGCATTGTCACCCTCTTGCTCTATCTTAACCGTGCCGTCCCTTCCTCTCTCTTGTCTCACTGTTTCATTTGGTAGTGGTGTGGGCACCTGCTCAGTGCACACCGTTCTGGATTTTTTTTGCGCTTAGGCCTCGGAGGTGTAGGTTATTAAGGCTGAGGCTCAGAATCAGAAGAATAATCATCAGAGAAGTCATGATTAATAAGGATTGGCGATCCGTCAGTGGGACAGTTGTAAATCATGCAGGCAGTATATCATGATTTTTAGAGTAACAACAAATGTCGGTACATAGAAGTGTCTTATATTGGCTGAAAGGTTCAATTCTTGTTAATATAACTGCACTATCCAATTTACAGTAGCTATTACAGTGAAAAAATGCCATGCTATTGTTTGAGGAGAGCTCCTAACAACTGTCATGCCCTGACCATAGGGAGCCCTCGGGGTTCTCTATGCTGTTTTAGGTCAGGGCGTGACTAGGGGTTTTCTAGGTTTTATTTTCTATGTTGGAGTGAGTATGGTTCCCAATTGGAGGCAGCTGATGATCTTTGCCTCTAATTGGGGATCATACTTAGTGTGTCCCTTTTCCCAGCTGCGTTGTGGGATATTGTTTTGTTTAGTGCCTATGTGCGCTACGTATGGCACGTTCGTTAAATCTTGTTTGTTGTTTTGAAGTTTCACTGTAACAAATATGTGGAACTCTACTCACACTGCACCATGGTCACTTATTTGTTCAACGAACGTGACAGAATATCCCACCACTACAGGACCAAGCAACGTGCCCAGAAGGTTAAGGAGTGTTGGACATGGGATGAAATTCTAGGTGGATGCGAGAACCTTCCTTGGCGGGAGTCGCCAAGGAGTATAGGAGGACAGCAACGACGCCGGGGTCCGCGGCCACAAACAGCCCAAGGGCAACCCCAATATTTTTGGGGGGGAGGGGCACAAGGGGTGGTCGGCCGAGCCGAGGAGAGAGCCAGAGAACGTCTGGGAGGCGATGGAGCAAATGTAGGAGGGATATCGGAGAGAGATGTTGGTTAGGTGTATTCTGCAGCGCACTAGCCCTGAAGAGCGTGTCGTCAGTCCGGTGAAACCTGTGCAGGCTCCATGCACAAAGGCCTCCAGTGTGCCTTACCAGCCTGGTACGTCCTGTGCCGGCTCTCCACACTCGCCCTGAAGAGCGTGTCATTAGTCCGGTGAAACCTGTGCCAACTCCACGCACCAGGCCTCCAGTGCGCCTCCCCAGTCCGGTACGTCCTGTGCCGGCTCCCCGCACTCGCCCTGAAGAGTGTGTCACCAGCCATGAATCTCCAGCGACCGTCTACAGCCCGGAACCTCCAGCGACAGTCCACGGCCCAAAGCTTCCAGCGACGGTTCACAGTCCAGAGCTTCCAGTGATGGTTTACAGTTCACGTGTCCAGTCCTGCTCCATGGCCGGAGCCTTCCTCTGCGCCGGTGCCCAGTCCAGGCTCGGCGTCCAGTCCAGCTCCATGGCCGGAGCCTTCCTCTGCGCCGGTGCCCAGTCCAGGCTCGGCGTCCAGTCCAGCTCCATGGCCGGAGCCTTCCTCTGCGCCGGTGCTCAGTCCGTGTTCAGTCCGGCTTCATGGCCCCCCCTATCTAGTTTCAGATTTTGTGGTCAGAGTCCACACCTTTCGGGGGGGGTACTGTCACGCCCTGACCATAGAGAGCCCTCTGGGTTCTCTATGGTGTTTTAGGTCAGATCGTGACTAGGGGGTTTTCTAGGTTTTATTTTCTATGTTGGAGTGAGTATGGTTCCCAATTGGAGGCAGTTTATCATCGTTGCCACTAATTGGGGATCACGCTTGGTGTGTCCCTTTCCCACCTGCGTTGTGGGATATTGATTTGTTTAGTGCCTATGTGCACTACGTATGCCATGTTCATTAAAGCTTTGTTGTTTTGAAGTTTCATAATTTGCACCAATTTGTAAGTCGCTCTGGATAAGAGCGTCTGCTAAATGACTTAAATGTAAATGTAATGTAAATGTAATAAATATGTGGAACTCTACTCACTCTGCGCCTTGGTCCACTTATTTGTTCAACGAACATGACAACAACAAAACACTTTAGGTTTGGTAAATTCACCTCTGAAGGTGAAATGTGTACTTACATTCTGAAATCTTGCTCTGATTTATCATCCAAAGGGTCACAGAGATAACATGAAGTTATCATATCCTAAAAAGGTCCATATAGCACGCACGATCGATTTTGTATTTCCACTCGTTCAATTTGCAAAGAAAGGAATCTGGGAAAATCTCACCCTAAACGGTGTTTGAACTAGTCAAATCACGTTTGTATCTATTCCTCAGAGATCCTAGAAGGTAACAAGACTTTACTATTTCATTAGGGGTGTAGTATATCCTATAGGACACCATATTTGGTCAGAGAGCGACGCCTTCATGGCACGCCGATGACGGGGGCGGACATCACTTGAACAACTGTATCTTTGTCAAATAAGCACCAATTGGGATCAAACAAAGCTAGCTAGATAGCCAATGAGCTGGAAACAATATATGTTGTAAAATGTAGCTTCTAACCTTGTACGACAGCATGACTTTTCATTTTGGACCAAAATTATCAGGATATTCAGAGTTATGAAGTTATGAAAACTGGTTGTTTTGCAATTGTTGAACTTATAATATGGCTACTAATTATTGGAAAGCTAAATCAAAGTCCAAGTATACAGATTTGACAATATTATAGCAGAAAAATGGAATATGAATGCGAACGTCTCCTTCACAATTTGCCTAAATGTACGTGGGGACTTCACACTAAAAGTCTTGAGGATCATTCATACTCCAAGTTATCCATCTGAAACTTTGCACATACACTGCTGCAATCTTGTGGACACTATCGGAATTACAACCAGAGTGATGGCTTTAACAGTGACCTTTCTCTTGCATTTCAAAGATGGTGGTAAAACACTGGTTGATTTTTTCTTTGTATTTTCTTCTACCAGATCTATTGTGTTATATTCTCCCACATTCAATTCACATTTCCACAAAGTGTTTTCAAAGTGTTTCCTTTCAAATGGTACCAAGAATATGCATATCCTTGCTTCAGGGCCTGAGCTACAGGCAGTTAGATTTGGGTATGTCATTTAGGCAAACATTTTAAAAAAGGGGGGCTATCCCTAAGAAGTTAATTTCTTCCCCGCCATCGTAGTCACTTTCATTCAGATCTTGTAGCAGCACTAACGAAGCATGTGCATCCATTCGTCTTGGTCTTCTTGCAGTTGTAAATTACACACGCTATCACTGTGTACTCCAAGTAGGCTATAGTAGACTGATGAAACTGCTTGGATTTTTTAGACTGATATAGGGGACATACCATTTTGAGATTATAGTCACAATATACCAATATAATAAAATGTCTTACTCTGTTCTTCATTCGCAATTGGTGATTACATCATTTTGCATCGTTCGCTTCCCCTCACTCATCTACTCCATCATACTTTACTTCATTTATTTCACCTGTTAGTGAAATCAGTTTAGATATAGTTTAGGTTCAGTTTCGAGGCAATTATCAGGGTGATTATCAACTGGGCATGGCACATTCCACTGTCGGGAGTAGCAGGGCAGGCCCTAATGTCAGGAGGAGGAAAACTCGCACCCTCATAAAACTGGTTATAACTCCAGTTCTTTTAGTGATATTAAGATTCTAACAATGGCAGTGTTTTATATTGACATATTTAGAAAACATCAAGGACAGAGGATGGTTTTTAAAATGGCAGAGTAATAATTGTTTTAAATGAATGAGCAGTCCAAAAAGTCTGCTTTAGCGGTTCTAGTGTTACTAGTTGGGACATGTCGATTCCCACACCCGTAGACCGTGGATTATCAGTTTATTACTTTACTGCTCACCTCGCTCCCCTATCTTGCACTGTGAAATTACAGGCTTAGTTAGACAGATTGCCACTTTGTTCTCCCATCAATCTGGGGTGAACTCACCCTCTTTCACTTTCCCTCCTTTATCCCTCTCTATTCCATTGTATTGGCTCAGTGAACTGAGGACTGGGCTGGCTGTCTTCACTCAGAGCTCCTTGAGTGATAAGGGCATTTCATAACCACTCTCCAGTCCCAGCCGTCTACCATGTACTGCAGCACCCATCATCAATTTATAAAGCCTCTGCAGCGAACATGGTACAACCAACGCCTGTATGGTCTCTTCTAATTGCAGAGGGACAATACACGGCACCATCCATTTTGCTACAATTTTCTGACATACAGAAGCAGCATTACTGTCAACCTCTGTCAAACGGACACTCTGGACGCTTTGGAGACGTGTGGAGAGTGCTCTGAGAGCTGGGAACTGTCCTGTTCTCTTCACTGTGTTTTCCCATGCTGTCTGGGAGCTGGGAACTGTCCTGTTGTCTTCGCTAAGTGTTTTATCCATGCTGCAGGATGTGGAGCAGTGGACTGGCTTGGTTCTCATGCTGTGTGAAGGAGGAGGCAGGGTGACTGAGTGAATGAGTGACAGACAGTCTTCAGCAGCTGGCTGGGAGGAAGGGAGGGAAATCCCTACTCTGAACCGGGCCAGTTATCAGACCCCTCCACTGGCTAGCTGCTAAACTGGCTTTGTATATTGCTGGACAAGTCATCCTCTGCTATTGGGGCCAGTGGGTGTAGGAGATAGGTACTGCTGTAACTCAACACTTTGATTTGAGCTGTACGTTGACTTGGAGAAGGGAATGTTTTTCTAGTGTACCCAGGGTGGTGCATGATGCAAGGTGTGTTCTGCGTTATATTTTGCATTGGGCTTATTAAAAAATGACCAGGATATCACAAGGAAGAAACAGTTGATGCAAAACACACCAGGGAACGGCAGGTTTTGGCCAGCTCTACATTATGTCTACTCAAGACATGCACTTGTTTTTCATTCTAAGATGCTACTGCACTATTACAAAATGTCATAGGCATACAGCCTGAGCAAAATAGAGGTATAATGTTCTGTCAAATTCTGTTTGCCGTAGCAAAATGTATCGTGGTTGGACCCGGGACCTCTCTCGCTCTCTCTCTCACTGAGTGATTCAGGTTTCTGTGCCACCGACCCTCCTCCCCTCCCTCCTTCCCTCCCTCCTTCATACTCCTGTACTGTACTGTTCTGTACTGTAGGGAGAGTAAGGGTGGTAGTTGAGTAGTGGTTCAGCCTAGGCCAGCCTCATTAGCTGCTGAAAGCGCCTTCCTCGGTGCAGGCCGCTGCAGGGCTATTGTCTCCTTCAACAGCTGCTCATTATAAAGCAGATAAATCACTGCATTACTTGTGAATGCACTGCTCTTTAACAGAGCTCCAGTTACACTGGTGAAACTAACATAGGGATTTCACTGCATCTCTTCCTGCTTCACTCAGTCCTGTCATCTGTGTGTGTGTGTGGCTCTAGTTATACAGACACTGGGCTTTCATTTTCAAGATGGTCGACATGACATCTCACTCCTCACAACCTAGGAACAGTTGATGTTTGGATATCTGGTCTTGAGTTGTGATATTTATTTGAAATGGTAATGTATTCTTAGCGGGACAGTGGGACACTACTAGGCTGCATAGCCCATGTTATATATTTCTCTGTGTATTTTAATCAGATTCACACTCAGTAGTTTCCACATTGGTTCAATAGTTCAACAAAAATTACCCAATATACCCTGCAGGGATATTAGGTTCACAGGAAAGAATCAGATGACATCAATGAGCAGAAGAAGAAGAATGAACAATGATGCTTGATACATCCTATTATCTCGATGACTCAGGCTGGGTGCTCTATTCATTTGACCGTTCCTTTATTAAAAGCACCACAAAAATAGAACATTAAGTGGAGAAATAAACAAAGAAAACTCTGCTGTGTTGCTGCTGCCTCGGCTGCGTTATTTCTGAAGCACCTTCCAGTTCACTTTTAGTTTTGATGATTCCAGATATGGGAATGTCAAAATCCGTACAAATGAGTGTGAAACCTTTCCCTCAGAAATATCTCTTACCACTGTACTGTCAGCACTCAGCACAGTTTAGAGATAATTAAATCAGGGTGTGTTCCGTCCATGTGCTCCTCTCAAGGTACAACCCAAAATCCGTAAACATGGGCACCCTAATAGATATTATCCTGACCAACTTGCCCTCCAAATAGACCTCTGCTGTTTTCAATCAGGATCTCAGCGATCACTGCCTCATTGCCTGCATCCGCTATGGGTCCGCGGTCAAACGACCACTCTCATCACTGTCAAAGGCTCGCTAAAACACTTCTGCGAGCAGACCTTTCTAATCGACCTGGCCCGGGTGTCCTGGAAGGATACTGACCTTATCCCGTCAGTAGAGGATGCCTGGTCGTTCTTTAAAAGTAATTTCCTCACCATCTTAAATAAGCTTTTTAATGTAGTGTACTAACAGTCCTTCATATCTCACATTCGTATTTACAGTCATCTATAGCGCTGCAGTCTGATGTCAATGGGGAGTAAACACACCTAAAGAACAGGTCACTGGCACTGGCAGGGCTACAGTCTTTTATATTCATGTATTCATGTTAACGTGGAGGAGTTGGCCCAAGTTGTTTTCTCTCACCAGTGAAGGTCAATGTCTGAAGAGGAACTTGAGGACACGCCTGCATTAAACATACAGTATCTCTGTAGGCAGGTTGTGTCTTAGACACTGTATCTGATTTCTAATGGTGTGTGTAGTTAAAGCCTGCGGTGTGCTGCATGTTGGGAAGTGACTTAGGCTTTATTAGATGCCCGTGTGCTGTGACTTGTCATCCGGCACTACAGCAACAGCTGCAGAATATTTTTACCTGGACGACTCAAGGCAATGAACAGTATCACATCCAGCCGGGTCCTCCAGATCTGCAGGAAAACCACACACTGCATAATGTACATATCCAATGTGTCTCCATCCAGAAAGCCATGTCATTAAAATGGTAAAATCATGCGGGTCCCCTCTCTCTCTCTCTCTTTCTCTCTCTCTCTCGCTCTCATCTAGATTTATAATGGAGGAAGTGTGCCTGCGGGTCCCCTCTCTCTCTCTCTCTCTCCCCCTCTCTCTCTCTCTCTCTCTCTCTCTCTCTCTCTCTCTCTCTCTCTCTCTCTCTCTCTCTCTCTCCCTCTCTCTCTCTCTCTCTCTCTCTCTCTCTCTCACTCTCATCTAGATTTATAATGGAGGAAGTGTGCCTGCGGGTCCCCTCTCTCTCTCTCTCTCTCTCTCTCTCTCTCTCGCTCTCATCTAGATTTATAATGGAGGAAGTGTGCCTGCGGTCCCCCCCTCTCTCTCTCTCTCTCTCTCTCTCTCTCTCTCTCTCTCTCTCTCTCTCTCTCTCTCTCTCTCTTTCTCCCCCTCTCTCTCTATCTCCCCCCTCTCTCTCTCTCCCTCTCTTTCTCTCTCTCTCTCTCTCTCTCTCTCTCTCTCTCTCTCTCTCTCCCCCTCTCTCTCTCTCTCTCTCTCTCTCTCTCTCTCTCTCTCTCTCTCTCTCTCTCTCTCTCTCTCTCTCTCGCTCGCTCTCATCTAGATTTATAATGGAGGAAGTGTGCCTGCGGGTCTCCTCTCTCTCTCTCTCTCTCTCTCTCTCTCTCTCTCTCTCATCTAGATTTATAATGGCAGAAGTGTGCCTGTCTGCATCAGAATCATAGGCTTGGTTTGAACTATCAAAGACACCCTGAGTGCGTCTTGGAAATTCTTCAAACATGGTTAATTTTTCAAGATGCAAGATCATGGTTTTTACACATGGGAGGTAGATATTATAATCCTAAGCCATGGGCACTCTGGGGGAAGCTACTTAATGGCCCTCAATCATTTTGAGAGAGAACTTGTGCTCCTGAGAGTGATTTAAATTTGATGACAGAGTGGCAGACTGGGTTTGCATGCCTATCCCCACCTGCCACTTTCCTCTGAAGTTTTGGAGAGCTGTTGTACCCAATCTCACTCAAAGCAATCCGCCAAGAGGATATGTTAATTTGCCCCTTATTATTTACCTATAGCTGTGTGTAATGTATATATGGATGTATTTAAAACATTAATATGTAATGTACTTTCCCACCGTCCCATGTATTGGGAAACGATAAAGAGGTTGCTTGCTTGAAGTGCAAGAAGAAGTCCATTTAGAATCAACAATGCTCAGAGGGCTGTGTGAAATTGGGAGCCTTCAGCACAGTACGTATTAGTGTAATAACAGAAGTAGCCTGAGCTAATTTAAACTTAAGCCCTCAAGAGAATTTCCTCCTTCTGCAGACTTTAATTAAGAACATCTGTCAGGGCCATGCACAATATGTTCATATACACTGCCTATTAGCAGGACAGAGTTGTTTTTGTGAGGGAAATGAATAAATGTGTGGGTAATTGATTATTCCATAATTTGGTTAGTTTAATATCAGATGTTAACCGTGGACTCTGTTCAATATTCATATCACTGTCTAACAGGAGTGTAAAATAAAAAACTCAGTTTTCTGTATCGGCTCTTTATTTACCTTCTGGAAATCAACAGGGAGGCTGCAGGAGTGAAAGTGTGAGAGAAAGTGTGAGGTAAATGTTTTGTGTTGACAGATTAGGGCAATGCTCTTTGGTATTCAGCAGGTTTGGATGGTGATGGCGTTCATCCCGAAGTTGTTCCACACCAAAGAGCTACGGCGGTAACCTCACACGGAGACATCTGCTGCTGGGATCTCTGTGGATGCACAGAGGCAGCGAGGTGAAGAGGCTAGTTTTTACCCATAAGTGCGCGTTGCATAAAACATGCATCCGTTAAATATTTTTTTCTTTCACTTTACAGTGTAATCAACTAGTTTCTTTGGCCTGGTGTTTCACTTTGGTATGGAGTTTGAAGCCACCAGGGAATTTCATGTACAGGTACTTTCTGAATGAGGGCACTTTGTCAGATGAAGCACTTCATTGAGTGAATCTCCGGTTGTGCTTGGGAGCCTTCTACAGCCTCATACAGTATTTCCTGTGACTGGGTTCATCTCCATGGCAGGTTTATTAGCAGCAGTTGTGAATTCATATCAATAGTGGAGCATGTCCCTGTCAGAGAGGGGGGCTGGCCTCTTCCTTGGTCCAGCCCCATAATCCCCTATTACAGGGATCATCAACTGGCGGCCTGTGGCCGATTCTATTTGGCCCCCCAAATAAAACACTGTAAAATCACTAGGAATTGTCACGTATACTCCCTCTCCGGCCTCTAGGTCATCAGGCTGCTGATTATCCCGCCCACCTGTCAACATCGTCTTGCGCACCTTCACCTCATGACACTCACCTGGACTCCATCTTCCCTATATCTGTCACTCCCCTTGGTCCTTTCCTGAGGTGTTATTGTTTCTGTTTCGTATCTGTGTGTTGTTCCAGGTTCTTGTTTTGTATTATGTTCCGTTTATTTGATTAAAACACTCACTCCCTGAACTTGCTTCCCAACTCTCAGCGCACATGGTTACAGGAATTCACCTCAAAATGATTTTAATGTAGGAAATCTATTCCCAAATATTTCCACTGGTAAATAGAAAGACATACTGTATGTGATTGTGTACCAATGTAATCAAGGTTTGAAATGATGATGTTTTTGTCAAATACAATATCTGTTTGTGCTTCTTGCGTCAATTTGCTGAGTACAAATGATCTAGTTGATGAACCCTGCCCTACTGGGTGACTTCTCTAATGCTTATCCAAATAGAACGTATCTGGGGAGCTGTGACATGGTTACTGCTTACTGCTGATCTGGTCTCCTGGCTGCCCTGTGTTTGTCTGTCCATGGGTGCACGGCCAGGAGAGTGTGGCTGCTCAGATTGACCCAGGGCCATACTGGCCAGGGTTGAGCCAGCTCCCAGTACACAAACACACAACCACATGCACACGCACACATACACAGTTCACAGTACACAGGCTGCTGACAGAGGGCCATATCGAGGGGAGTTGCTGCCCAGCTCGTGGGTCTGAGAGCCTGGGCACTTCTAGGGGAACTTCTCTGTTTGCTTGTAGCAGTCAGGCATCAGTGCCAGTGGGCTGGTTGGAGTGGACAAGAAGAAGGCTCTTTAGATTCTTCATATAGATAAAGCTGTCTGTGCCTGCCGGGTCCCTCTCTATGATCAGTAGGGCGCTCATCCCTTGGGGTAGTACTCTATGTGAGCATGCATGTGGTATTTTATTATCCAATGATATGCTAATAGTATGGCGTTGTGAGATATACGACATAGGATAGTAAATCAGAGCAGCCAACAACAGGGGGTATTAGAGGCTTGAGGAATGCCATTATATGTGGTGTGGAGCAGGAGCACAATGGGAAATGTCCTTAGCCATCAAGCTACTGTGTCTATCCTCTCGGAACAGAACAAATAGATGGACGCATGTTCCCTCCATTTTCCCGCATCCCTCACTCTTTCGACACAGTGGCGTGTCGACACCCCTTCCTTTGTTTGCATTGCAGGTGACAGCCCCTGAAATATCGTTGTGATTCACCTGACCTTTCGGCGCTGTGTCCTGTATCCTATAGATACCACCCTGTTCCGCCTGGTCTTATTGACTAACTCTCATTTATAGGACACTCTCCACAAACTGCTCCACACATGGTGTCACCAGCTGTTTCCCACTGTAGGAGTTCCATATTAAACCAAGGTGACCTCTCAGCAAGCTGACCCCTTCCTCCTGAACCATTGACAGACAGAGATCCGAACACTACAGATCAATGGGATTTGCCATAGACTCCATAGTCTGAGCCTTAGTGGAAACCACAGAGGGATCTTTAGGGCTCCTCTTGTCTTCTCTTCCATCAGGTTAATAAAGGATCTGACCCAGGTCAGAACCCCTTTCTCTCTCTGTCTCGCTCTCTCTCTTCCATTTCTAACGTTCCTCTCTCTATCTTTCCCACTCCATCTCTCTCTATAGCGTCCTAGCCTGTGCCCAGGATGGTGTATGTATTTCTATCCCTGTCCCATGCCGTGTCCTGTAACTTGTTTCCCTGAAAAACAGAGGAGATTTAAATATGTGTCGGATTGCCTGAGCGACGCCACAGGAAAACTGCTTCACAGAGGGCTCCATCTGCGGGCGAGCCCAGACTGACTGCTGATATAAACACTTACCTCCAGAGCCCTAAATAGGCTTTGGTCGTGGCTGGACAGCATCCACAGGTTCTTAGGAAACAGGAATGAAACAGGGATGAAAGTATGTGCCCAGAGAGACGATTACATTACAGATGGTTCCATGCGGTGAGGCCAGGGGGGCGTAGACCACATCCCCTTTTATCCGTCTCTCTGTTCCCTACCGGACGAAAATAAAAGCCCCCCGGATCATTCGCCTTTTCTCCTACTAGTCTAGGGCCAGTAACTTAACCCACTGTCACTAACTATAGAAGTGGAAGTGTTTTTTTTCCATCGTTCATTTCCGGAGTGTGTTTTATTAGATTTGTGTAAGCGTGCCGACGGATAGGCATCCATCATGGCAAGTGTAACTGATAATGACCTTTTAAAAAGAGATCCCTGTCTCTTAAAGCTAAAACAAATCCCAGATTGTAGCTTTAAAGCTTTGCATCTCACATTGATGTTGCAGGCCACCTTCTGCAGTTGCAGGCCACACTGGCTGTGTGTAGGGACTCATGTAGGTTTGCTTGGTTGATGGCTTCAAATATCCTTGGTCGCCAGTTTCTGCAAGACAATGGATTCAAGGCATTACAGAGAGGAGGCAGAGGGTAGGAAACCCACAACTTTCAACATTTATCACAGACAGTAGCTCTCAGGGATGCATTTGTCAAGCAGTGTGTGCATTGTTCGCCTGAAAATGCCATTTAATTCAAAGGCATATACTGCTTTGCTTTGTTTTGTTCCATTTTTCCTGCACAAAGGGGCTATTTAATATAATAATGTGTGGGCTTGCGAGTGTGTACGTCCGAGTGTACATCCATGTGCACATCTGTGCATGTGTCTTTCTCGTGAACCTTTGAGTTATCCACAGTATGCTAAATGAAATCGCAAATCTTCAGAATCTAAGAGTTGAATCTAGCTCATGTTGAGGACGAATGGATGGTTTCCACACACTGTTCGAAGGCTTACAGTGAACTTTAAATGACCTTACAGCCAATAAATAGATGACCGGGGCCTGACTTCAACACTCGACTGATTTCCCCCTGAACTGAATAAGATTCATATTGCTGACGTTCCATTCTTCCATATACTGTTATGGGCCTTTTAAATATTACATTACCTCGTCCACTGTCCAGAGGACTTAGCTGTCCTCCTCCTTTGATCAACATAATAATCATGAATCCCTGTCACGAACCATATCTCTTTTGTGTATCTTTGAATTCATGTGAGCTACAGTACAACTCCAGGCATCATAAACTATAGTATTTAACATTGCAAACATGTTGCCTTATTGAATGCCAATTGTCTTATTTTGATACAGACTGATATTTTGGTAGCATGTGTTGTATTTCAGGAGAGAAAAGGAGGACTTGGCTTCTCTGTGTGAGGTCTGTGTGATGGATCTGCCTGCAGGTCTACTGTTTAGACTGGGGGACCTGGCTTCTCTATCTGTGTGAGGTCTGTGTGATGGCTCTGCCTGCAGGTCTACTGTTTAGACTGGGGGACCTGGCTTCTCTATCTGTGTGAGGTCTGTGTGATGGATCTGCCTGCAGGTCTACTGTTTAGACTGGGGGACCTGGCTTCTCTATCTGTGTGAGGTCTGTGTGATGGATCTGCCTGCAGGTCTACTGTTTAGACTGGGGGACCTGGCTTCTCTATCTGTGTGAGGTCTGTGTGATGGATCTGCCTGCAGGTCTACTGTTTAGACTGGGGGACCTGGCATCTCTATCTGTGTGAGGTCTGTGTGATGGATCTGCCTGCAGGTCTACTGTTTAGACTGGGGGACATGGCTTCTCTATCTGTGTGAGGTCTGTGTGATGGATCTGCCTGCAGGTCTACTGTTTAGACTGGGGGACATGGCTTCTCTATCTGTGTGAGGTCTGTGTGATGGATCTGCCTGCAGGTCTACTGTTTAGACTGGGGGACCTGGCTTCTCTATCAGTGTGAGGTCTGTGTGATGGATCTGCCTGCAGGTCTACTGTTTAGACTGGGGGACCTGGCTTCTCTATCTGTGTGAGGTCTGTGTGATGGATCTGCCTGCAGGTCTACTGTTTAGACTGGGGGACCTGGCTTCTCTATCTGTGTGAGGTCTGTGTGATGGATCTGCCTGCAGGTCTACTGTTTAGACTGGGGGACATGGCTTCTCTATCTGTGTGAGGTCTGTGTGATGGATCTGCCTGCAGGTCTACTGTTTAGACTGGGGGACCTGGCTTCTCTATCAGTGTGAGGTCTGTGTGATGGATCTGCCTGCAGGTCTACTGTTTAGACTGGGGGACCTGGCTTCTCTATCTGTGTGAGGTCTGTGTGATGGATCTGCCTGCAGGTCTACTGTTTAGACTGGGGGACCTGGCTTCTCTATCTGTGTGAGGTCTGTGTGATGGATCTGCCTGCAGGTCTACTGTTTAGACTGGGGGACATGGCTTCTCTATCTGTGTGAGGTCTGTGTGATGGATCTGCCTGCAGGTCTACTGTTTAGACTGGGGGACCTGGCTTCTCTATCTGTGTGAGGTCTGTGTGATGGATCTGCCTGCAGGTCTACTGTTTAGACTGGGTGACCTGGCTTCTCTATCTGTGTGAGGTCTGTGTGATGGATCTGCCTGCATGTCTACTGTTTAGACTGGGGGACTTGGCTTCTCTATCTGTATGAGGTCTGTGTGATGGATCTGCCTTCAGGTCTACTGTTTAGACTGGGGGACCTGGCTTCTCTATCTGTGTGAGGTCTGTGTGATCGATCTGCCTGCAGGTCTACTGTTTAGACTGGGGGACTTGGCCTCTCTATCTGTGTGAGGTCTGTGTGATGGATCTGCCTGCAGGTCTACTGTTTAGACTGGGGGACATGGCTTCTCTATCTGTGTGATGTCTGTGTGATGGATCTGCCTGCAGGTCTACTGTTTAGACTGGGGGACATGGCTTCTCTATCTGTGTGAGGTCTGTGTGATGGATCTGCCTGCAGGTCTACTGTTTAGACTGGGGGACTTGGCCTCTCTATCTGTGTGAGGTCTGTGTGATGGATCTGCCTGCAGGTCTACTGTTTAGACTGGGGGACATGGCTTCTCTATCTGTGTGAGGTCTGTGTGATGGATCTGCCTGCATGTCTACTGTTTAGACTGGGGGACATGGCTTCTCTATCTGTGTGAGGTCTGTGTGCTCTGTCATCTCTATAGCTTCCTCACTCTCTGGTTGACAAGAGGGCACAAATATGTGTCTTCTCGTGTAGTCGGAATATGGGAGATGTCAGGTGGGAGTTTTCCACTGTTTTCCACTGTTTTTCACTGTTTTCCACCTGTGTGTATCACGGTTGAGTGTGTTTGTGAAAATGCGTGAGAAATTCACTTTAACACTGCCATCTTTTTTTAAACAACCACAAACAAACTTCTCTCACGAGTAGCAACTCTTGACATTATTTCAAATGTCTGATGCTTAATTAACAACACAACCATACATGTACACTGATTTCCTGGGAGCTCACCCCTACTGTCACACACTAAAAATCCAATCAAATCAAATGTTATTTGTCACATGCGCCGAAATACACCAGGTGTAGACCTTACTGTGAAATGCTTACTTACAAGCCATTAACCAACAATGCAGATCAATAAATAGAGTTAAGAAAATATTTACTAATTAAACTAAAGTTTAAAAAATAATCATAATAATAATCAAAAAGTAACACAAGAAAATGTCATAACAATAATGAGGCTATTTATAGAGGGTACCGGTACCAAGCCAATGTGCAGGGGTACAGGTTAGTTGAGGTAATTTTTAAAGTGACTATGCATAGATAAACAGCGAGTAGCAGTCAGTAAGTCCAGGATCCAGTTGCAGAGAGAGGTGTTTAGTCCCCAGGTTCTTAGCTTATTGATGAGTTTTGTGAGCACTATGGTGTTGAATGTGGAGCTGTAGTCAATGAACAGCATTGTCACATCGGTGTTCTTTTGTTCAGGTGGGAAAGGGCAGTGTTGCGCAATTGAGATTGCGTCATCTGTGGATCTGTTGGGGCGGTATGCAAATTGTAGTGGGTCTAGGGTTTCTGGGATAATGGTGTTGACGTGAGCCATGACCAGCCTTTCAAAGCACTTCATGGCTGCCGACGTGAGTGCTACGGGGAGGTAATCATTTAGGCAGTTTACCTTTGCTTTCTTGGGCATAGGGACAATGGTTATCTCTTTGAAACATGTAGGTATTAATCTTAGTCCTATATCGACGCTTTGCCTGTTTGATGGTTCATCTGAGGGAATAGTTGGATTTCTTATAAGGGTCCGGATTAGTGTCAAACTTTATATGTCACATGCGCCGAATACAACAAGTGTAGATTTTTCCATGAATTGCTTACTTACAAGCGCTTAAACAACAGTGCAGTTCAGCAGTGGGAAAGGGCAGCTCTTGCCTTTAACTCAGTGCGGATGTTGCCTATGATCCTCTATTTGGGTCTGCTGAGGAAAGGAGCATCATGAATCCCTATTTAGTTACACTCTCCAGACACCTTTATCAACTTTATTGTTTTAAGTCATCGGTGATGGACTTACAATGTCTGCTATCGTCTCATTGCTCAATTACATGGATGTCAGACTTTATCATAAAAGGCCAAGACAGAATCCTACATATCAGATTGGATTGACGTCTGTCTGTCAATTAAACTGGGCCAGGCAGAATATAGCTTGTTAGCATACTGACAAGGATGGACAGGACAGTATTATTATTATACATATTTCTATGTATAATAACCTTTAGCCAGCCGGAATGATTGTCAGGGGGGTACCAGACACACGGGAGACTGACTGGTGTCTGACAAATTAGGGATGACCCCCTCTTGTTTGTTCTGTTTGGCCCCTGGTGACATTTGAGTTCCTGTAAGTGTGTGGTCCATTTAGGCTGTTTTATCACCTGACATGTCCTCCATGTTGTCCTTCATGTTGTCCTTCATGAACACAGCAACAGCTTCAGCCCCAGTGTGTATATAGTGTATAGAATAACCAAGGGGAATGAGAGCTGAGATAGTATGGGCGAACAGGCCCTTTGTCATCCTATTCCACTCACGCTCAGTCTTCCATGAGACTTTCACACTGGAGATGATCTACTATCACATGTCACATAGGACACACATACATAGGACACACATACATAGGGCACACATACAGTATGTGGTAAGCTATAGGGTAAAGACTCGTTCTTTTTTGCAGGAACCGAAAATACCGGTTTTAATGAATGTTGAAGAGCTGACCTCTATTTTCATAGATCAGTTGGTATCCCCCTTTCTGCCTGCTGTGAATCCTGGGGTTTAGGAGATTGCTTTGGATTTTCCCCCTCGCATTCAGTTAACATATGCAGTAGAAAGCAAAGCAGTGATTTTCCAGCAAGGCTTTAGAATTGTCTCCCTGCTCCTGCTTGTAAGTCACTCTAGGCCAGGGATGGGCAAACTTTTTCTTTACTCAAGTTTAAAACAGACTCCTAAAATACTGTAGGCAGTTGAGAGAGTTCATCAAGGGTCACAGAGTCAGCAAAGCTGTATGAGTTTGAGCCTGAAACCGTGTTAAATGTCTAAACGGTATTATGACTGTAGATGTAACGGACATCATTACAACTCAATAAGCACCTTCAAAATGGATTCATGACTGCCTTTAAATATCCAAACTACACTGAAAAATATATATATAATATATTTAAATGCAACATGTAAAATGTTGGTCCCATGTTTCATGAGCTGAAATAACAATCCCAGACATTTTCCATAGCACAAAAAGCATATTTCTCTCAAATTTTGTTCACAAATTCTTCACTGACGAGTCGCGGTTTTGTTTCACCAGGGGTGATGGTCGGTTTCGCGTTTATCGTTGAAGGAATGAGCGTTACACTGAGGCCTGTACTCTGAAGTGGGATCGATTTGGAGGTGGAGGGTCCGTCACTGAGCTTGTTGTCATTGCAGGCATTCTCAACACTGTGCGTTACAGGGAAGACATCCTCCTCCCTCATGTGGTACCCTTCCTGCAGGCTCATCCTGACATGACCCTCCAGCACGACAATGCCACCAGCCATACTGCTCATTCTGTGTGTGATTTCCTGCAAGACAGGAATGTCAGTGTTCTGCCATGGCCAGCGAAGAGCCCGGATCTCAATCCCATTGAGCATGTCTGGGACCTGTTGGTTGTGAGAGCTAGGGCCATTTCCCCCAGAAATGTTTGGGAACTTGCAGGTGGCTTGGTGGAAGAGTGGGGTAACATCTCACAGCAAGAACTGCCAAATCTGGTGCAGTCCATGAGGAGGAGATGCACTTCAGTACTTAATGCAGCTGGTGGCCACACCAGATACTGACTGTTACTTTTGATTTTGATCCCCCCCCTTTGTTAAGGGACACATTATTCAATTTCTGTTAGTCACATGTCTGTGGAACTTGTTCAGTTTATGTCTCAGTTGTGGAATCTTGTTATGTTCATACAAATATTTACATTTACATTTAAGTCATTTAGCAGACGCTCTTATCCAGAGCGACTTACAAATTGTTAAGTTTGGTGAAATAAACGTAGTTGACCGTGAGAGGATGTTTCTTTTTTTGCTGAGTTTGTGCACTGTAACCCAGTTCCTGGAAGGGTACCACATCTTTGGAATTGTTATATTTTTGTTCATTGTAAAACAAAATAAAGCTGTTTTTTGGCTTGTGATCGATCACACATCTAATTTCTTCATGTGAAAATGGTTTTGGATTCCATTAAGAGCAGTTGCCTGAGTCGTAATCCTACAGATGTATATTTTCTTTATAATTTCTTCCAATAGTTTTAAGGAGAAACAATCCACCTAAGACAACTTTGCACTATTGGTCTAATTATTGAAGAGGCTGCTGAGGGGAGGTCGGCTCATAATAATGGCTGGAACTGTAACGGCTTTCTTCTGTGGACGAAGGAGAACCAAAGCGCAGTGTGGTTAGTGTTCAACATGTTTAATATAGACGATAAACGAGAACACTACAAAATACAAAACAACAAATGTGAAAACCGAAACAGTCCTATCTGGTGCATAGACACAAAGACAGAAGACAACAAGCCACAAAACCCAACACAAAACAGGCTACCTAAATATGGTTCCCAGTCAGAGACAATGACAAACACCTGCCTCTGATTGAGAACCATATCAGACCAAACAACAAACCCAACATAGAAACACAAAATATAGAATGCCCACTCAGCTCACGTCCTGACCAACACTAAAACAAAGAAAACACAAAAGAACTATGGTCAGAACGTGACAGGAACCAGCAAATGGAATGTCATCAAACACATAGAAACCATGTGTTTGATGTATTTGATACCATTCCACTTATTCCGCTCCAGTCATTAACATGAGCCCGTTCTCCCCAATTAAGGTGCCACCATCCTCCTGTGTAAATAAATAAGAACTAGCCCGCCACCCCCTACTGTTTCTGTTGTGCTGGCGGTGGTGCAATGTTGGATAGACTACATAAGCTTTAGTTCAATAGAGCTCCACACAGATATGCCAGAACCAACACTGTCCATTTAATATTTACATTTCTACTTGTATGTTGTTGTTATACTCTTTCAGGCCATGATAGAAAAGCAGCAGTGTCTTGGTTAGAAGAGCCCTGAAATGGAGGATTCAAAGATGAATTTCTACTGAACACGAAGCTCGCCTTCCAGTATGCCTTTTTAGAAGGAGCTGCCAGGTTTATTCAGCATCAGAGGGAAAGTTAGAATGAAGAATCCCTGTCCAAGCCTGCTCTGCTGTACCACATCTATACACTGTATCTCCACTGCTCCTTTGCCCACTCCTCTGACTCTATGCTATAGACCTTGTCTCTCCAGAGTTTCTCTGAGTAACCTCTTGTTGCCTAATAAAGGACTTCAGAGCTCCATGCCTCTCTGTTCTCTTCTGTTGAGTGGATGGCGATGAGCTGAGCTGGGCTTGGCTCAGGAGGGAGTGAGAGGAGGAACGTGCCCTTGTGTCTGGTCGAGGCATCAGCAGCACATGCAAGCTAAGAGGCCCAAGCAACACAAACATTGGCACAGACACATGCATACACACACACACACACACACACACACACACACACACACACACACACACACACACACACACACACACACACACACACACACACACACACACACACACACACACACTATACATACACATGGATTTAGTATTAGTACTGTAGATATGTGGTAGTGGTGGAGTAGGGGCCTGAGGGCACACAGTGTGTTGTGAAATCTGTGAATGTATTGTAATGTTTTAAAATTGTATAAACTGCCTTAATTTTTCTGGACCCCAGAAAGAGAAGCAGCTGCTTTGGCAGCAGCTAATGGGGATCCATAATAAATACAAATACCAATAGCCCTCTGATGAATGCATGTCCTCCTCTGAGGTGGCGGCTACTGACACACAACATATTGAATTAAGAGTTAAGGTCCTGGCGGGCTGTGATCAGATGACCCACGGGAGCTGAGCCAATGCTTCTTCAGCTCTCCATGGCACCACCAGGGACAGAGTATTCTGGGTCAAATATCCCCTGTTCTATCTGTGTGGGACTGCTTTCATAATTCTCATCCCACACCAGGATGACGTGAACAGCGACGCTGACCAGAAAGATGTGGTAGTACTGGGAGCAATAGGAAGTTTGCCAGTTCCATACCTTTTAATACTACTTCATTATAATTATAGACCTGTGTCATTTTAAGTATGGTATTGCTCATTTAAAAAAGACATATGTTAATGGTTTAACGGTTTGTGATTTGGAGGAACACTTCCATTGTTCCTGGCTGATTAAGACTAGTATAATGTGATGTGGTCTCGTGTTGTCTTCCAACCACTACCATCAAGCTCCAGGATGTCAGACTTGTTAGAGCCGTGTATACTCTGTAGAAACACAAGATACATGGATCAGTGTATCTCTGTATATACAGGGCATTACTGGGTTTACTTTAAGACCATTCAGTTGGAACTCTGCTCCATCCATCTCTGAGCTGCAGCCATCACGAGCACTCAACCTCACCTTGCTGACAGAGAGAGGGACCGTTACCACAGCACAGCAGTACAGAGTAAAGATTAGGCTGTTTTCACAAACCCTACCCAGTGAAAGGGCTATGTGAGTGGTTGGACAGATAATGGTATTGCTGTTGTTTGTACGGTAGCTCTCTGAAGGAAAAGATGTGGCATAACAAAGGAAAGTCAAACGCTGTATAAAAAGGTTGATATCTGATCTGGGGGGGGTTGATATCTGATCTGGTAAAATGCATTTTTCTCTTTGTTCACAGATCATGTACATTTAGGCTTCTGACATTGTATTTCAAACCAGAGGGTTAGATAAATGTAAGGACGCAGCTCTAGAATATTAGAGCTGTAATATGTTGTCAGCTCCATGTGTGAAACAACTGAGAGAGTCGGTGTTTGACCCTGGGTTTCCATAGGAAAGTGTTGAGTATCTTTAAGCCACTCTCCCATTTCCATGCTTGAAATGGTGCAATAATTCCAAAGGCTGGGTCTCTGCCAATTTATCAGTGCTCCTTGCATGGAAGTGAGCCGACATTGTGCAACTGACGATTTTGTGACAAGGCTGCACATAGCCTCTGCAAGTCTGCATGAAGTAATCCTCCTAATCATGATCGTGCTCTGATGTCATCTTATCCAGCCTTTCACAAATAGAAAATAAATAGCCACTGGGAAAGTTAATTGAGCGTAAATATATCAAGTGTCTCAATGAAATCACAGATTTGAAGGTTTTATCAGACTGTGCCAGAGAAGTCCACCCCACCTTTCACCCACACCACCAACACGTTTCCTTGGACTCATGCTTTTTGCACAGACAACACTGAGGAAATTAATGAACTTGTATAGCCAATGCTGTGTTATGATCAGCTTATTAAAGACATGGTCGGAGCACAGGGGAGGAGCCCGGGTTGTCTGTAGCCGCCTGCAACTGCCTCATTGGCTGCTCCCTCAGCAGTGGGGAGGGGTTGATGAGAGGCAGGGAGCAAGAGAGTAAGAGGGAGAGCAGAGAGAAGAGGGGGGACAAGGGCAGTGCTCTAGTTAAGGGGGATAGGATAGGGAATGCCTGTTAGATGAATCTTGCCGGTAATAGCACACATCAGCCACGGCACTGCGACTGACAGCACAGGCAGAGAGCGGGGGACTGAGCAGCTGAGCACAGAATTGTACAATGAGAGAGAGAGAGAGAGAGAGAATAACTGAATCAGATTATCATCAGCACGTTGGAGAGCGCAAAGCACAGAGGACTGAGTGAGCGCAGGAAAGGAGGAGAAGAAGAGGAGAGAGGAATACAGATACAGGATTGTGTTGTATGGGGGGGGCAAAAGTTTCCAGCTCCCCAGGCAGAAATCAGTCCTGAGGTCAGCAGTAGGGAGGAAGAAGTGGAGCAGCTGAGAGTTGGAGAGAAAGATTCACAGGCACACACACAGCACAGCCGTGTGGAGATCCAGGGGACACTATTGAAACTTACTGACTCAAGGACGTAGCTTTGCTGTAACTCATCAGGGTAATAATGCTCCACGCTGGACTAGGACTTCTCTGCATGGCCAACTCAGGAGCATGAGAGCAGACATTGGACACCGGGCAGACGACACATAGAGCCGGGAATATTGCCTGTGTCTTCCTTTTACTTACCCAATACAGTTTAGTCGTGCCATTGTTGGGGGGATAGAAAGATTCAGAGTTTCTGGGCTTGGAAAGAACCAGTACAGATCAGAGAGGGAGAGAGGAGACTGCTGGAGGGGGAGAGTTGTGTCCTCTCATCTCTGAGACATGGTAGAGTGTGTTACGGTAGAGAGCCCCTCAGCAGCAGTGTTAGCCCAAGAGCATGGAGAAGTCCAGCAGTGAGGAGTCAGCCATTCACCGCAGCCCATCCGTGGATAGCCTCGACTCCGACTTTGTCCGCGACTCCACGTCTGGCCGCCCATTCGGCGGCCGCGGCTTCACCGCCGGTGCGTTCTACGGCTCTACGGGGCCGCGCGGTACCACGGCACAGGGGCAGGTTGGGACAGCGGCTGACACCAGCGTCAACATCGGAGGAGACAAGAGCAGCAATAACAAGTACACGGCGCCCAAAGGCAGCAAATACGTGGTCTTTTACCTGGATCTATCATTTGTGTTCCTTTTAGAGTTCAAGAAGTACAACATGGCACGGGGCTGTCTCTGCTGTTTGAAGTACATGATGTTCTTCTTCAACCTCGTCTTCTGGGTAAGCAAAGCATTATTTTACTATGTTGTTCTTCTCTTTCACATCTCTCCATCATGTGTTCTCTCTTTTTTGGGGTGCTAGTTATATATCTGTATGGATGTAGAAGCAGTGTGATGCTGACAAGTTACTCAGCAGATACAAATGTAAAAGTAGTAGTCATTAGTTTAACAGTCATATGAGCAAGACAAGATGATAAAATGCCATATTACATAATAGTTGTAAACTGATATACTGATCATTTAAAGATTTCTCTTCAGGCATATGTGAGAGAAAGATTTATGCTGGGGCTCATAATAATTTGCATGTTACTATTCCTGGTTGTCATTGAGTCGTTGAAATGGTTGCTGCACCATGTCTCCCTGTGTGTGCTCTGCTGGGGCTGCCACTCATTCAGATGGCTTTACAACATGGGTCCTCATAGGTGCTGCTGATTTACTGCAAACATTATGAGTATTTAGCGTGTTAAGTTGTCTAGGCAAAGGACAGGTGGCATTGCTTACATGTATGAGATGGAAGCATGACATATCTGTGGATTGATTATGAATGAATGAATGTTTCCATTCATTTTGGTGAGCCACTGAAGTGAAGATAGATAGGATTAATCTGATTTGTGGTTTTTATTTACTTTGTATTTCACACATTGACATTTTTTTATGTTTTGGATTTAAAGATTGGGCCGTGTCACTAAAAATTGAAAATCACAAATGTAGCTGGATTTTCTATATGTTTTACACCTTTAACAGCACTTCCACCCATCATCCAATCTAATCAAAATATCCCAGTTTTGATTTCAGTGGACATAACGTTTGCATCTGTTGTTTTGTTTGTGACAGTGGGCATCCCCTGGAATATTGAACCAGTGGATTACGGGGGCTTAGTTGATGGGCCAGAGTCTTTTGTGTGGAGCCAATCATGCGCGAAGCATAATAACATCACAACACAACAGGGTCTACATCTCCAATAACGTCACCACTAGCCTACTACGTGCACCCTGCAATCTGGGGCACATCTGAGGCTCAGGCTCCAGGCTGCTGCACATTATATCTGAACTATAGTGAGATCAACTGTCCACAGCACAGAGCAGATTCCAATGTAACTCAAGGGCAAAACATCCACGTAGGGCCAGAGGGGTATGTCTGTCTGATTGGCAAGGCAGGCTCAGATCAGGCAAGGTGTGTTTACAGTTCGTGTGGAATCTGGAGGGATCAGAGGCTAGGCCGGACCGATGGATGGCGGCTGAGGTCATTGTGTCAGTGCTGCCCTCACTTTCCCGGGGCCTGTGTTGCTAAATCTGTACTTAACCCCTATTGGTGAACATAAACCCCCACGTCAATAACCTGCAGCTCTAGCTCCACACTGGGAGGAGGAGGAGGAGGAGGAGGAGGAGTAGGAGGGAGGGAGTGGGGAGAGTAAAGGTTACCACTGCATGTACCCTCCTGGGGTTGGGGAGAGTAAAGGTTACCACTGCATCTACCCTCCTGGGGTTGGGGAGAGTAAAGGTTACCACTGCATCTACCCTCCTGGGGTTGGGGAGAGTAAAGGTTACCACTGCATCTACCCTCCTGGGGTTGGGGAGAGTAAAGGTTACCACTGCATCTACCCTCCTGGGGATGGGGAGAGTAAAGGTTACCACTGCATGTACCCTCCTGGGGTTGGGGAGAGTAAAGGTTACCACTGCATGTACCCTCCTGGGGTTGGGGAGAGTAAAGGTTGCCACTGCATGTACCCTCCTGGGGTTGGGGAGAGTAAAGGTTACCACTGCATGTACCCTCCTGGGGTTGGGGAGAGTAAAGGTTACCACTGCATCTACCCTCCTGGGGTTGGGGAGAGTAAAGGTTACCACTGCATGTACCCTCCTGGGGTTGGGGAGAGTAAAGGTTACCACTGCATGTACCCTCCTGGGGTTGGGGAGAGTAAAGGTTGCCACTGCATGTACCCTCCTGGGGTTGGGGAGAGTAAAGGTTACCACTGCATGTACCCTCCTGGGGTTGGGGAGAGTAAAGGTTACCACTGTATGTACCCTTCTGGGGTTGGGGAGAGTAAAGGTTACCACTGCATGTACCCTCCTGGGGTTGGGGAGAGTAAAGGTTACCACTGCATGTACCCTCCTGTGGTTGGTAAGAGTAAAGGTTACCACTGCATGTACCCTCCTTGGGTTGGGGAGAGTAAAGGTTACCACTGCATGTACCCTCCTGGGGTTGGGTAGAGTAATGGTTACCACTGCATCTACCCTCCTGGGGTTGGGGAGAGTAAAGGTTACCACTGCATGTACCCTCCTGGGGTTGGCTAAAGGTTACCACTGCATGTACCCTCCTGGGGTTGGGGAGAGTAAAGGTTACCACTGCATGTACCCTCCTGGGGTTGGGTAGAGTAAAGGTTACCACTGCATGTACCCTCCTGGGGTTGGGTAGAGTAAAGGTTACCACTGCATCTACCCTCCTGGGGTTGGGGAGAGTAAAGTTTACCACTGCATGTACCCTCCTGGGGTTGGGGAGAGTAAAGGTTACCACTGCATGTACCCTCCTGGGGTTGGGGAGAGTAAAGGTTACCACTGCATGTACCCTCCTGGGGTTGGGGAGAGTAAAGGTTACCACTGCATGTACCCTCCTGGGGTTGGTGAGAGTAAAGGTTACCACTGCATGTACCCTCCTGGGGTTGGTGAGAGTAAAGGTTACCACTGCATGTACCCTCCTGGGGTTGGGGAGAGTAAAGGTTACTAAACCGTTGATCTACGTGTGTGGGTGCACGTGGATGGAGTGGGATTTTTAGAGTGGCGGACACCTTTTGGTAACATGAAATCCTCGCAAGCTAGCTAGCAAGTATTTGTATACTTCCTGGTGTAACTTAAAACATTATCCCAGTTTGATATGCTGGTTGTGTATTCATTCCCATATCAGTTCAAATAGAAAAATAAAACATCTTTTGGTCACAGAGAAAAAAGCACATTGCTAGCTAGTTGGCTATAGCAGTTGTAGTGGTTAGAGCGTTGGACCAGTAACCGAAAGGTTGCTGGATCGAGTCACTGAGCTGACAAGGTAAAAATCTGTCGTTCTGCCCCTGAGCAAGGCAGTTAGCCCACTGTTCCCCGGACACCGAAGACCTGGATGTTGATTATGGCAGCCCTCCGCACCTCTCTGATTCAGAGTGGGGTGGGGTTAAATGCGGAAGACACATTTCAGTTGAATGCATTCAGTTGTACAACTGACTAGGTATCCCCCTTTCCCTAATCACTAGTTATTGCTTCTCAACACAATACCTTTTTGGGTGGTGTCTTGTTGTTTGGTTTACTGTTTGAACAGTCGCTGAGATTATATTTGGTTAGCAATGCAAAATAGGCTACTTTGAAAATTAGCCTATATAGACTATAGATCAGATCAAGGAGCCAAGGGATACCACTGACCCTGCTCCCACAGCTGCGGAAGGAAGGACACGGTGTGTCTCAATTTTCAGGTAGTAAATAAGTATGCTGAATGCTGGAGCATATTGCAAGTAGCCACCCCTTTTGTAACAAAAACAACATTAGAACTAGTGATGGGAAGTTTGGCTTTTTTTACGGACTCTAATCTTCGAGTCATTCTGTCAAAAGTACAAATCTTTCGGCTCATTTGGTTCATTTGAGTCAGTAATGCCCAGAGAACGCAGGACCCCCTACCAGTGACGATGAACTGAAAACTGGAAATGGTCATGATTCTACAAGCCTGTTGTTCTCACATCCCGTTCACCATTATTGGAGCTGTCATTTATGACTGAGACTTGTAAAAGTGTGCTTTAAACTAGCTGTTCCCAAACTTTTTTACTCAGGCCTCCCTTCCAGCATTGGAGAACATCCCGTGCGAGCGCATGCCTTGTGCTTAAAGTTACCACTGTAAGCCCTGTGGAGGGAATGGAGAATGAGGAAGTATAGCGAAGCTGGTGTGCGGCTCCGACACTCCAATCTGGAGTGTCGGAGCTGAGGCCCTGGGCACGTAGAGTAATCTTGCGAGTGCCACAGGGAGAGCAGCTCTATCCCAGGTGTGTCAGGATACAGGGCTGCTTTTTACTCTGTCCCCATTTCCCATGCCCCTCTGTCTAGAGGCAGGGGTGGGACTGATTGAAGCCTGTGGTGGACCCCAGTTCAGGGACAGACAGAGGAGCATGGGAACTGGGGGAAAGGATACTCTACCTGCCCAGGGCCTCAGCTCTGACACCTCAGATTGGAGCGGAGTTGGCCTCCCCTGAGCCGCACACCAGCTTCGCTATACTCCCTCATCCTCCATTCCCTCCACAGGGCTTACAGTGGTAACTTGAAGCACAAGGTAAACAACGGCAGGCACTCCACACTTTACATTTACATTTCAGTAATTTAGCAGATGCTCTTATCCAGTGCGACTTACAGTTAGTACACTCATCTGAAGATAGCTAGATGGGACAACCACATATATCAGTCATAGTAAATACATTTTCCTCAGGAAAGTAGCTACCACCAAAGTCAGTGCTAGTAGGAGGCATGTCCAATGCACTTATCTCCAGGCCTCTTCCGCAGTTGTTGACCATCTGGCTTCTCTTACTTATGTGGATTAGTGTTAGTCTGAGCTGCGGGGGGCAGGTCAGAGTATCTGGTGGGTTAGTAGTCGGGATTGAAAGTCTCCTTCGGGTGACACAGCGCCAGCAATAAAGCCAATGTTTATGCCAATCACATTGAATCACAGTGGCTTTGCTCAAAAGACAGTGATGACTGGACTACATGTTGGTTTGACACACAGCAAGATTCTGTTGGCTGTGATTTCCTCCAGCATGTGTGTCAGCTAGCAGACTGGCGCTGGTGTATTTGCAGCCCCCTGCTCTGTGTTCTCTCTCTCTCTGCTGTCTGACAGAAACTCCGGTCTGCTCTGCCCTCCTTCACTCCCTCCACTATTAATCGGTTCCTTCTCCCTAAAACCTCCCTGTTTCCTTCCTTTCTCTAACACTTCCTTTGTTAGGGAGGGCAGTGAGCCTGGAGCCCACATCCCACCACTCTGTCATTATTATAATATATCAAAAGCAAATCCTCATTTTGATATTTATATTTAGAGAATAAATGTCCGTTCACCATCCTTATAAAGTGCCAAAGCAGTGGTGATATCGAAGCTAATCTTTTGTGAGGGGAGTAGAGAAACCAACTGTCCATTCATCAATTCCTATGCTTGCTTATTTATATGCCATTTGGATGACATGTTGGAAGACACACTATGAGTCGGACAGCAAGATTGGGTTTGCTGTGATTTAGCTGATTGGAGTTTCTGTATTTAAGTTGACGTTTTTGTTTTAAATGTTGCTAGCCACCACCCAAATAAAATAGTTTCAAACCTATTGACAGTTTCAATGTGTGTGTGTGTGTGTGTGTGTGTGTGTGTGTGTGTGTGTGTGTGTGTGTGTGTGTGTGTGTGTGTGTGTGTGTGTGTGTGTGTGTGTGTGTGTGTGTGTGTGCGTGCGTGCGCTTTCCTAGTTGAATGGTAACTCTATAAAGCATTGCCTTGGTAAACATTTCACTCATGCTGTCCCATTCCTCCATAACACGGGTTTCGATACAAGGTGTCGAAGCAATTTGCCTGCTATTTTCGGCCCTCACAGAGTGCTAAAAAGTTCACTAATCCACAGCCCCTCGGCCCCAATGGACTTCAAATTGTAACAACCATACTGATGTCCTCTCTCACCAGAAGTCTATCACAAGTTACCTTAATCCCTTACTGCTAGGGGATGTATAGGTTGTGCTGAAATAGAGGTGCACTGAATTGTTTGAAATCCTGAAACCAGCTTTCAATCATTCATGATGCCTTCTTACATGGAATTCCAATACCGCCATGCAAACTGATTAATGAGGCTTGTGCTGTTTACGAATGGCCTAAGTAACACATTACTAATCGACCTGGCCCGGGTATCCTAGAAGGATATTGACCTCATTCCGTCAGTAGAGGATGCCTGGTAATTCTTTAAAAGTGCTTTCCTCATCATCTTAAATAAGCATGCCCCATTCAAAAAATATAGAACAGGAACAGATATAGTCCTTGGTTCACTCCAGACCTGACTGCCCTTGACTAGCACAAAAACATCCTGTGGCATTCTGCATTAGCATCGAATAGCCCCTGTGATATGCAAACAATATACACAGGCAGTTAGGAAAGCAAGGGCTAGCTTTTTCGAACAGACATTTGCATCCTGTAGCACAAACTCCAAAGGGTTCTGGGACACTGTAAAGTCCATGGAGAATAAGAGCACCTCCTCCCAGCTGCCCACTGCACTGAGGCTAGGAAACACAGTCACCACCGATAAATCTACAATAAGTGATCATTTCAGTAAGCATTTTTCTATGGCTGGCCATGCTTTCCATCTGGCTACCCCTACCCTGGTCATCAGCTCTTCACCCCCACAGCAACTTGCCCAAGCCTCCCCCATTTCTCTTTCACCCAAATCCAGATAGCTGATATTCTGAAAGAGCTGCAAAATCTGGACCCCTACAAATCAGCTGGGATAGACAATCTGGGCCCTCTCTTTCTAAAATTATCCGCCAAAATTGTTGCAACCCCTATTACTAGCCTGTTCAACCTCTCTTTCATATCATCTTTGATTCCCAAAGATTGGAAAGCTGCCGTAGTCATCCCCATCTTCAAAGGGGGAGACACTCTAGACCCAAACTGCTACAGACCTATATCTATCCTACCCTGCTTTTCTAAGGTCTTCGAAAGCCAAGTTAACCTCATAGTCCGCCCCATCCCGCATGCGGTCGCGTTACTACAGCCTCAAGCTCATTACCATAACGCAACGTTAGCGATTTCTAAAAATCGCAAATGAAATGAAATAAATATGCCTGCTCTCAAGCTTATCCTTTTCTTAACAATCCTGTCGTCTCAGATTTTCAAAATATGCTTTAGAACCAGAGAAAATCAATAATTTGTGTAAGAGTGGTGATAGCTAGCTGAGCATTTAGCGTTAGCATTTAGCACGCAACATATTCACAAAAACCAGCAAAGGGATCAAATAAAATAATTTACCTTTGAAGAACTACAGATGTTTCAATGAGGAGACTCTCAGTTACATAGCAGATGTCCAGTTTTTCCTGAAAGATTCTTGTGTAGGACACAACGTTCCGTTTTGTTACTATGCATTTGGCTACCGAAACTAACCGAAAATTCAGTCATTAACTCCATGATATCGACTGAAACATGGAAAACGTTGTTTGAATCATTCCTCAAGGTGTTTTGTCATATATATCTTCATTGAAATGCCGTCCCTGGAAGCCTGCATTCTTCTCTGATTCGGATGGAAAAATACTGGTAGCTGACTTTTGCGCACCAATTTCCACGCAGACGCCGTGCGGGACACTTGGCAATTGTAGTCTCTTATGGTCAATCTTCCAATGATATGCCTACAAATACGTCACAATGCTGCAGACACCTTGGGGAAACGATAGAAGGTGTCCGTTCATTCCTGTCGCATTCACAGCCATATAAGGCGATCATGGAAAACGTAGCTTCAGAAATCCTGTTCATTTCCTGGGCGCTCAAACATCTTGGTTTTGCCTGAAGCTTTTGTTCAACGGCACTCACAGTGAAAATCTTTGCAGTTCTGGAAACGTCAGAGTGTCTTCTTTCCAAAACTATCAATTCAAAGCATAGTCGAGCATCTTTTCGTGACAAAATATTGCGCTTAAAACGGGCACGTCTTTTTATCCAAAAATGAAATAATGCCCCTAGTGGACTAACAGGTTAACAAACAGATCACCGACCATTTCGAATCTCACCGTACCTTCTCCGCTATGCAATCTGGTTTCCGAGCTGGTCATCGGTGCACCTCAGCCACGCTCAAGGTCCTAAACGACATCATAACCGCCATCGATAAAAGACAGTACTGTGCAGCCGTCTTCATAGACCTGGCCAAGACTTTCGACTCTGTCAATCACCACATTCTTATCGGCAGACTCAACAGACTTGCTTTCTCAAATGACTGCCTTGCCTGGTTCACCAACTACTTCTCAGACATAGTTCAGTGTGTCAAATCGGAGGCCTGTTGTCCGGACCTCTGGCAGTCTCTATAGGGGTGCTACAGGGTTCAATTCTCCGATTGACTTTTTTCTCTGTATACATCATGATGCCGCTCTCGCTGCTTGTGATTCTCTGATCCACCTCTACGTAGATGACACCATTCTGTATACTTCTGGCCCTTCTTTGGACACTGTGTTAACTAACCTCCAGACGAGCTTCAATGCCATACAAATCTCCTTCCATGGCCTCCAACTGCTCTTAAATGAAAGTAAAACTAAGTGCATGCTCTTAAACCGGTCACTGCCCACACCTGCCAGCCCGTCCAGCATCACTATTCTGGACAGTTCTGACTTAGAATATGTGGCAACTACAAATACCTATGTGTCTGGTTAGACTGTAAACTCTCCTTCCAGACTCACATTAAGCATCTCCAATCCAAAATTAAATCTAGAATCAGCTTCCTATTTCGTAACAAAGCATCCTTCACTCATGTTGCCAAACATGCCCCCATAAATCTGACCATCCTACCAATCCTTGACTTCGGCGATGTCATTTACAAAATAGCCTCCAACACTCAAATTGGATGCAGTCTATCACAGTGCCACCCGTTTGTCACCAAAGCCCCATATACTACCCACCACTGCGACCTGTATGCTCTCGTTGTCACGACTTCCGCCGAAGTCGGCTCCTCTCCTTGTTCGGGCAGCGTTCAGCGTTCAGCGTTCAGCTGTCGACGTCACCGGCTTTCTAGCCATCGCCGCTCCATTCTCCAATTATCTATTGGTTTTGTCTTGTTCCATTCACACCTGGTTGCATTTCCCAATCACACTACATGTATTTATTAATCTGTTCTATACATTTATGTTGTGTGACATTTGTGCACGCTATACACTTTGCCTTGTTGGCTGGAGGAGGTTTTTGACGCAGCTGCGTCAATCTGTATATCTCGCCTGACGTAATAAAGTGTGCGCCTGTTCACAATTCTCTGCGCTCCCGCACCTAACTTCACCACAAGTACGCACACGCCTGATACTCGTTGGCTGGCCCTCGCTTCATATTCTTCACAAAACCCACTGGCTACAGGTCATCTATAAGTCTTTTCTAGGTAAAGCACCTTATCTCAGCTCACTGGTCACCATAGCAGCACCCACCCGTAGCACGCGCTCGAGCAGGTATATTTCACTGGTCACCCCCAAAGCCAATTCCTCCTTTTGGCAGCCTCTCCTTCCAGTTCTCTGCTGCCAATGACTGGAACGAACTGCAAAAATCACTGAAGCTGGAGACTCATATCTCCCGCACTAACTTTAAGCACCAGCTGTCAGAGCAGCTCACAGATCAATGCACCTGTACATAGCCCATCTGTAAATAGCCCATCCAACTCATCCCCATACTGTTATTCATTTGATTTATTTTGCTCCTTTGCACCCGTGTCTCTTCTTGCACTCATCTTCTGCACAGCTATCACTCCAGTGTTTAATTGCTATATTGTAATTATTTCTCCACTCTGGCCTATTTATTGCCTTACCTCCCTTATCCTACCTCATTTGGACATTTTCTTTTTCTATTGTATTATTGACTGCACGTTTGTTTATTCCATGTGTAACTCTGTGTTGCTGTTTGTGTGGCACTGCTTTGCTTTATCTTGGCCAGCTCGCAGTTGTAAATGAGAACTTGTTCTCAATTAGCCTACCTGGTTAAATAAAGGTGAAAATATATATTTTTTTATTAAAGTATTGAGAAGCTAAATCGATCAATACTTTAGGTTAATAAAGACAATTCATATCCATCCGTAACAGTACAAAAGCACATCATCTTGTCATGTCCATTTTTACAAATATGGACATGACATATCTGATCCTCCTGCATTGGACCTTGCATTTCATTTCTTTACATTTACAAAGAAGAATCGTTGACGTATGCATTTAATTATTATACGTTTTGTATTTAGCACCCCCACAGGAGATGGCAAAGCCTTGGCTCAATATTCCTACACTAACCTGCTCTTTGAATATCCCCATTCTATACCCTCTCTCCCTGCCTGTGTCAAATAACTAAGTGTCTGAGGAGATCAGTCTAATTTACCCATCTCCACCCACCCCGCTCCTTCGATCATCACACTGCTGCGTAGTGTACCTCTGCAGAGCTCATTAGCTCGTGTAGCAGATCAAATGGGATATGGGCACGTATGTTTCACTCCAGGGGTGCCTAGAGGCTGGGGATTGGGGAGGTTTGGGGGCGGTAGATAGGGGGGTTGGTGGGGGGTGTAGTTTGTCGAAGAGTTATATCAGATTATTTGTCTACTGTTTAAATAATTTCTCAGTCGGTTTGTTGCGTTAACTTTATTGATATAGTATCAAGGTAACTTTTCTTTTCAGACAGTCAGGTTCCTCTTTCGTTCAGAGCTACTGCACTGTTTTTACATTGTTACAAAAATCCCCAACCTTTAATACCCAGAATAATGGGACTCTCAGTATGTTTTATTGTGCTACAATATTTACTAAGGAGCTTCATGCAAATAAGTGTTGAGTATAAAGTGTGCCCATGCTTGTCCTTGTACTGTAAACTGGAAAGATTTTCCTTGTAAATGTACAGCATCATATTGGCACCAAAGTTGCCAGCTTAATACGGTAATTTAGCTGCTAAAGACATTATTCCACTTCACAAAGATATTTACTAAAATAGTCTGAGCTTCATGTGTCTCACCTGACAGCATGAGGTTGGCACCAGAAACGGATCATTTGAATCTGCTGTAGGCATAAACTACTGTATGTTAGAGTAATTTCACAGGAGGCATACAACCTACAGCATTAATGGTGTAAAAGACATTTACGCTATTTTACTGTGCATTCTACAGTATTTTACGGTTGAAATTACAGAAAAATATTAGTGTAGGAGGTGCTTGGAAACTTGTCTTTATCTCATGCCTCCACTAACTCCGCTAATCTGCAGTGAATTAATGTAGAATGTTAGACTAGCTCGTTTGCCTCGCCCTACTCAGCATTTTCCTCTGTCACCCAAAGGCAAATTAAGGAAATATCTATGCCCCTAGCCGCACCAGCTCAGTCTCAACTCTGAGGGAGAAAGCTGGGACAATTTCTTTCCACTTGGTCTGCTGAGCGATAACTTGGTTTTGATTGGATTACCTCTCTGCTATTAAGTTAATCATTTTGGGCAGTTGGCTTTGAAGCCCCTTGGCTGCAGACCGTAACGCACTCAGTATCCTGTGTTTGATGTAGCCATAGAATTAGGAATTAGAATATTAGAATGGACATGAAACTTCTTATGATGGTCCAAAGGTCAGCCATGTTGGTCAGGGAGTTGGTCAACCATGGTTTGCCAAAGCTGTGATAAGATATTGTGTAAAACAATGGATGTCACAAATGTATCTGCACTGTATGTGTTAGCAACCCAACCAGTTTCAGGGGAATGATTCCAGTAATATTTCAAATTAACTGCCAGTATGCCAACATTTTATTCAAACAATGCAGTCAAACTCACAGCTTTCCAAGAAAACAAAATCTGATACATTTATGGTCTGTTTACATACACTGAGTATACCAAACATTAGGAACACTGTCCTTATATTGAGTTGCACCCTCTGCCCTCCCAGACTCATCATGGTGTTGAAAGCTTTCCACAGGGTTTGCTGGCATGGCCCATGTTGACTCCAATCCTTTCCACAGTTGTGTCAAGTTGGCTGGATGTCTTTTGGGTGGAGGACCATTCTTTATACACACAGGAAACTGTTGAGTGTGAAAAACCTAGCAGCGTTGCAGTTCTTGACACAAACCGGTGCGGCTGGCACCTACTACCATACCCCGTTTAAAGGCACATCAATCTTTTGTCTTACCCATTCACCCTCTGAATGGCACACATACACAATCCATGCGCTCCAGCAGGTATATCTCACTGGTCATCCCCAAAGCCAACACCTCGTTTGGCCGCCTTTCCATCCAGTTCTCTGCTGCCAATGACTGGAACGAATTGCAAAAATCGCTGAAGCTGGAGACTTATATTTCCCTCACTAACTTTAAACATCAGCTATCTGAGCAGCTAATCGATCGCTGCAGCTGTACATAGCCCATCTGAAAATAGCCCACCCAATCTAGCTACCTCATCCCCCTATTGTTTTTATTTACTTTTCTGTTCTTTTGCAAACCAGTATTTCTACTTGCACATCACTGCTCATCTATCACTCCAGTGTTAATTTGATAAATTGTAATTACTTCGCTACTATAGCCTATTTATTGCCTTACCTCCTCACACCATTTGCACACTGTATATAGACTTTCTTTTTTTTCTATTGTGTCTTTGACTGTACGCTTGTTTATTCCATGTGTAACTCTGTGTTGCTGTTTGTGTCGCACTGCTTTGCGTTATCTTGGCCAGGTCGCAGTTGTAAATGAGAACTTGTTCTCAACTAGCTTACCTGGTTAAATAAAGGTGAAATAAAAATAAAAAAATGTCTCAATTGTTTCAAGGCTTAAAATTCCTTTAATCTGTCCTCCCCGTTGTCTACACTGATTGAATTGGATTTAACAGGTGACATCAATAAGGGATAATAAGGGATTTATACAGAACATTTGTATAAAACCCGTATAAACTGTATTTATAATTATATGACAATATTTTAGGTCGACTATAATTCCATTACACAATTTCTGATACATCACATGCCTTACTTTTATTGTCCTGCATAAGTAAAAGCAGGAAATGCATCACCTATGCCTCTACTACCGTTAATTCCAATTAGACTGGTTTTGGATTTCTCCCTGATCAAGATGGCTGCCATTTTCACCCCATTATGGAACCTTGAGCGTTTATGACATAACTCCTCTTGTAATTTAATAGAATATTTATAGTTGTAGCTGCCATAGGGGATTTTGAGCCTCACTTTAATGGTCATCATGTGAGACTGTTGTCGGGTCGATCATGGGAATCCCTAATGTTTTCCAATTGAATTTATCAGGAAATTATATTAGCTGCCTGGTCCGTCTTACTGACTGGCCAGGTCCTCCAGAGGTTAGACATTCTGGGCTGAGGATCCATCATTGACTGTATCTAAGGGGTATTTCCCCAAGGTCACTATCCTGCAATTGATTCTATTGGGCTTGATTGCTTTCGCACCATAGCTCTCCATCCCTCATATCCAGATACCATCCTCCTCCTCCTCAACCTTCTCCTCATCCTCCTGCTTATCTCTTTTCCTCTATCCAAACCGAAGTCAGATAACCTAGACACTTCACAACCTCTTCACTTCACTGGCATCTCAGTCACCAATAGTGATACATGCAAAATATGAGCGGCAAATTGCCTTTGAATACATGCATTTCTAGCGGTTATCATCTTGCATTTGGCCTTGGGATCCAGTGTGGTGCACAGTCTGAATGAGAATGGGCCCACAGCGACAGGGTGAACAACTTGATCCCCTGTCAGGCTCCTATAGGACACAGAGCACCACTCAAGGAGGGAGGGACCAGGGACTAATCTGCATCAGGCATATTTATGCTTTAAACATTATAACACTTATTGATTTATTAGTCTTTACAGCCCCGTCATCCTGCCAGGTAATAACTCACCTATGACTGGGTTGCACAGCATTATGGATGGTGTAAACGAAAACACAAATGCCCCAGCCCAATGATTGGACATTAATCACTGCCATGTTTTTATCATTATTAGTTTAGTGAGCTGACTTTATTTGGCACATACTGACCCTGTGTTATATGCAGTACTGCGTGCTCTCAGTGGAAGAGGATGCATCTTTTTCTATAACGAGATAAACCTCCCTGAAGATAGATGGGGAAACCAGCAAAAAGGCAACATCAACTCTATCTATCGCAAACTGACTCTGTCAAGTTTACTGGGATTTTAACATGGTTCCTAAATGCAAATTGCCAATCTTCGCTCTTTTCATGAACTGAGCTTCTCCATGTCCCTGTGACCTTCATCATGTCTTATCAAACACTTCACTCTCATATTCCTCCTCATTTATTTCACAACCCAGTTGGATTATGTTGGCAAATGCAAACATAGTCCGACATAAAAGAGCATTTGCTTTGTAGAACTCTGAGTTTTCACAGGGGACTGAGTTTTATGTGTTTTGCCGTCTCTGATCTGAAGAGGTCTAATTGCCCACAGCATATAAAGTGTATATTGAAGCAGGAAGTGCATTTAACCAGCCTCCTTCTATTAGAAGCGTATATATCTATAACACTGAAGAGTACCCCATTTAGAAAGCATTTTAGAACGGATCTTATAGTTTTATGGCATATAAGTGGGCCATGCGGCACACATAGAGCTCTATGGCAAATTGAATGAATGGAGTCATTATTTCTGGACAGATGTCTCCACTACACTTATTAGGCTGATTAGGCAAACCAAGCATGAGTAATGGATGATTTCTGGTTCTGTGACAAAATACAAAAGAGCAGATGAAGGTGGATATAGATAGAGGGGAGGAGAACTGTGATTTGTACACTCTAATATGAGCTCATCACCACCATCCCTCTGCTTGATGTCATTCAAGCATTGAAGCTGTGTGATTTGAAATACAGCCATTTTGACATAAATGTAGCGCTACTCAATCTTACTGGGCAGGATGACGAGAGACATCATGATGTTTTAGGTAGTGCTAATGGGTAGGGAAAGGTCAGTGTGTAGCCCCATTAACAATTCTCTGTCAACACATTTCAGTGTGAAATGGTGCTCAGAGCTAGTTTGTCATAATTCTCTCCGCTAGGTCTGTCAAAATCAAATCAAATGTTTGCGTGTGTAGCGAAATGCTTGTATTCCTAGCTCCAATTGAACAATACAAACAATACACACAAATCTAAAAAGTAAAGTAATGGAATTAAGAAATATAGAAATATTAGGTCCTGGTTGGTAGTGGGTTTGCTGTAGCTGGCATGGCCACATGGACCATCTTGAGCTCAGCTCCTGGGGAGATAGTGAACAGACGGTGCTGGACAGGGTTCCTCCATCCTCCTTCTGAATACACAGACCCATCGCAGACCCAAAATGGCTTCCTAGTCTTGGATCTGTGGATGCATGGGCTCTATTCATAGGGCTGGGTTACGGTGGGTAGTAGGGGCCCTAATCCTAACCCAGGGCCCTGACAGCCCAGTCAGGTGAAGACCGTGATGTGTAGTGACAAGTCCTATGACGTGACTCACCCATCCCTATCTCAGTGGTCCTGTTGGCGATTGCTAAGGCATACACATCATGTCATGTTTGTTTGTCACTCTCCCTCAGGCGGAGAGGTTGCTTATCATTCCAACTCAGTTTTATGGGGAAATAACTGAAAGACTGGTTATAACTGCTCAAAGGTACAACCTTTTAGATTTTTTATATTAGACAGTGTTGTGTTTCTCATTCTCTCTTGTGAATACTTATTTATTAATTAAGAATTTGCCACACACTATAAATTACATGTTCATCAAGGGACTGCACATGTTGATTAACAGAGCAGAAAAAAAATCCAGAAAATGTTTGTGAGTCATTTACACTGATGAAATGTTCACTCACCTTTGAGGTGTAATGATGTTTATCGCTCTGTGCAAAAGGAGGGAACATTTAAGAATGAGATGAACAGATAAAAACAGATAAAACATAAAGAGGGGGTTCGATTTTAAGTGGCTGTTTGAAAGCTGAATTAAGCTGACACAATCAGTGTGTGTTTAGTGCTTGATCCCTCTTACATTTATCCTTTCTCTAGTCTCTGATGAGCTGTGCTAAGCACAATGATTTCATGGTCACATTATGCATTATGCATCTCTATATGGAAGGCTGCAATTGTATTAAGCTGTACTATGCTAGATTAAAAATGACCTCTGCTTTACCACGAAAGGTGGATAAATGCATTAATTTGTTTGTTCATTTATCCATCCATCCATTCAGTAATTTATTCATTCATTCATGGCCCATAACCACTAGAATGTAACATGTGGCTAATGTATACTATACATCTATTCCAAGCATGATGACAGTGTTAGATGTGTGAACACCCAGTGTACAGTCAGTTCCCACACAAATCAATTGACATTGTTTATGGGCGATGTGACGTTGGTGTGCTGATTTTACACTGTGTTGGCCCACCAGATGAGGTCATCCTGTTCTCAGCTGGACTTCAACCTGGTCTGGGGGTGGGCTGATTCATTGTGTGCCAATGGCATTCTCCAGAAATAGGACTATCCAGAGACAGCTGGATGCAGGAGGACATAACCGTCATTGCATTGGCCCTCACAAGTGAAGGATGATATTAATTGCCAGTCCCAGTCACTCATGTCTGTGTTCATATGATATGAAAGCACACCTCATCTCACTATTAGAAGAACATAGTTCTCTAGGAAATCTCACTCACAACCAGGGTTTGGAACCGGTTTAGGGAATAGAACTGTAAACCGTGAAAGAACAATGTTTATAGAGGAACAGAACCAGAACCAAGAACGAAAGTGATCTACACTGTTCCGGAACATAACCGCTATTTTAAAAGCATGGGAACTGGTTAATAACATTATTATATGATTTCGGTATTTTTTTCCAGTCCCACAAAAAATGCAACAAAGCACCTATGCAAAGCCCTCACCTTATCACTTAAAAAGATATTCCAGTGTCCACCTACCTCCCAGTTTAAAATCTTTGCCAGTGTGTTTGTAGGCTACCTGCCTCTCCCACGTTTCACATTGGATTGATTAACTATATGTCAAATTCAGGGTGTACCCCTTTGCCCCCAACTATGCAAACCTGTATGTGGGACAATTTGAGGAAGCACTTGTATACAAAACAGAGACACACCCCCTACTTTCTAAAAGCCTCCTATGGAAGAGATACATAGATTATGTACAGTTGAAGTCAGAAGTTTACATACACCTTAAAAAATATCTATTCCCTGTCTTAGGTCAGTCAGGATCACCACTTTATTTTAAGAATGTGAAATGTCAGAATAATAGTAGAGAAAATGATTTATTTCAGCTGTAATTTCTTTCATGACATTCCCAGTGGGTCAGAAGTGTACATACACTCAATTTGTATTTGGTAGCATTGCCTTTAAATTGTTTGTCTTGAGTCAAACGTTTCGGGAAGCCTTCCACAAGCTTCCCACAATAAGTTGGGTGAATTCTGGCCCATTCCTCCTGATAGAGCTGGTGTAACTGAGTCAGGTTTGTAAGCCTCCTCGCTCGCACACGCTTTTTCAGTTCTGCCCACACATTTTCTATAGGATTGAGGTCAGGGCTTTGTGATGGCCACTCCAATACCTTGACTTTGTTGTCCTTAAGCCGTTTTGCCACAACTTTGGAAGTATGCTTGGGATCATTGTCCATTTGGAAGACCCATTTGTGACCAAGCTTTAACTTCCTGACTGATGTCTTGAGATGTTACTTCAATATATACACGTAATTTTCCATCCTCATGATGCCATTATTTTGTGAAGTACACCAGTCCCTCTTGCAGATAAGCAACCCCACAACATGATGCTGCCACCCCTGTGCTTCACAGATGGTGTTCTTTGGCTTGCAAGCCTCCCCCTTTTTCCTCCAAACAAAACAATAGTGATTATAGCCAAACAGTTATATTTCTGTTTCATCAGACCAGAGGACATATCTCCAAAAACTACGAACTTCAACCCCATGTGCAGTTGAAAACCGTAGTCTGGCTTTTTTTATGGCGGTTTTTGGAGCAGTGGCTTCTTCCTTGCTGAGCAGCCTTTCAGGTTATGTCAATTATAGGACTGGTTTTGCTGTGGATACAAATACTTTTGTACCTGTTTCCTCCAGCATATTCACAAGGTCCTTTGCTGTTGTTCTGCGATTGATTTGCACTTTTCGCACCAAAGTACATTAATCTCTAGGAGACAGATCGCGTCTCCTTCCTGAGCGGTATGACGGCTGTGTAGACCAATGGTGTTTATACTTGTGTACTATTGTTTGTACAGATTAATGTGGTACCTTCAGGCGTTTGTAAATTGAACCAGACTTGTGGAGGTCTACACATTTCTTTTGATGTCTTGGCTGATTTCCTTTAATTTTCCCGTGATGTCAAGCAAAGAGGCACTGAGTTTGAAGGTAGGCCTTAAAATACATCCACAGGTACACCTCCAATTGACTCAAATTATGTCAATTAGCCTATCAGAAGCTTCTAAACCCATGACATACTTTTCTGGAATTTTCCAAGCTGTTTATAGGCACAGTCAACTTAGTGTATGTAAACTTCTGACCCACTGGAATTGTGATACAGTGAATTATAAGTTAAATGATCTGTCTGTAAACAATTGTTGGAAAAATGACTGTGTCATGCACAAAGCAGATGTCCTAACCAACTTGCCAAAACTATAGTTTGTTAACAATAAATTTGTGGAGTGGTTGAAAAACGAGTTTTAATGACTCCAATCTATGTGTATGTAAACTTCCGACTTCAACTGTATTTGTGCTCTGGGAAGGAAGTCAACAGGAACTAAATTAATTCCAAACTCTGCTAAATGAGAGCTCTGAATATCTCAAATTTACCATGCAGACTGATGAGAATCAATAAACTTCCTGGACTTATGGATCATTAAAGAGAAGGATTAATTTCACACAGTCGTATACACAAAGCCCACAGACCACAATACCCTGCTATGTGCGGATAGTATGTATCCCCTTCCCCTCAAGAATGGTCTACCATATAGCCAGTTATGCAGGGTTAACCAAATCTGTGGCCTTCAGTCAGATTTCGACAGCAAAGCTGAGACAATTACAGATACATTCAAAATGAGAGACTACAAGGACAAAACTCTGGATGCTGCAATTATGAAAATATCTAAAACCAAGAGAGGAATTGCAAAAAAAGTAAACCAAATAAGAAAAACAACGCAACAGTATTTTGCACTAAGTACACCAAGTGTTTGGAGAAAATGAAAGCAATCCTGAAAAAGCATATTCTGCAATCAGACAAAAAAATTGCACACCTCTCCAACGAACCCCCACTGGTGGTTTATAAGCGTAACCTCAGCTCTTTACCTGTATAAAAGACAGGAGGTCAAATACTTATTTCCCTCCTTAAAATGTAAATCAATTTATAACACTTTTGACATGCGTTTTCTGGATTATTTTATTCTGTCTCTCACTGTTCAAATAAAACTACCGCTGAAGTTCCTAAAACTGTTTGAATGATGTATGTGAGTATAACAGAACTCATATGGCAGGCAAAAACCTGAGAAAAAATCCAACCCGGAAGTGGGAAATCCGAGGTTTGTAGTTTTTCAACTCTTTACCTATTCAAGATACAGTGTAAATTTGGTCCGATTGCACTTCCTAAGGCTTCCACTAGATGTCAACAGTCTTTAGAACCTTGTTTGAGGCTTCTACTGTGACGGAGGAGAGAATAAGATTGAGTAAGAGGTCTGGTAGAATGTCATGAGCTCAGTCAGGCGCACACCCATGACAGGTAGCTACGTTCCATTGCATTTCTAAAAACAAATGAATTCTCCGGTTGAAACCTTACTGAAGATTTATGTTAAAAACATCCTAAAGATTGATTCTATAGACTGTTTGACATGTTTCTACAAACTGTAACGGAACTTTTTGACTTTTCGTCTGGCCTGCGTGTCGTGAATATTGATTTGTGAACTAAACGCGCGGGGGAAAAGGAGGTATTTGGACATAAATTGTGTACTTTATCGAACAAAACACACATTTCATGTGGAACTGGGATTCCTGGGAGTGCATTCTGATGAAGATCAAAGGTAAGTGAATATTTATAATGCTGTTTCTGACTTCTGTTGACTCCACAACATGGCGGGTATCTGTATGGCTTGTTTTTGTGTCTGAGCACCGTACTCAGATTATTGCATAGTGTGCTTTTTCCGTAAAGCTTTTTTGAAATTTGACACAGCTGTTGCATTAAGGAGAATTTTATCCAAAGTTCCATGCGTAACACTTGTATCTTTTATCAATGTTTATTATGAGTATTTCTGTCAATTGATGTGGCTCTCTGAAAGATCACCACCGTATGTTTTGGAAGCAAAACATTACTGAACATAACGCTCCAATGTAAACTGAGATTTTTGGATATAAATATGAACTTGATCGAACAAAACATACATGTATTGTGTAACATGAAGTCCTATGAGCTCATCAAAGGTTAGTGATTCATTTTATCTCTATTTCTGCTTTTTGTGACTCCTCTCTTTGGCTGGAAAAATGGCTGTGTTTTTCTGTGACTAGGTACTGACCTAACATAATCATTTGCTGTGCTTTCGTCGTAAAGCCTTTTTGAAATCGGACTCTGTGGTGGGATAAACAAGTTTATCTTTAAAATGGTGTAAAATACTTGTATGTTTGAGGAATTTGTTTAACCTCTTGCTCCTACCTGGCACGCAGGCGTCCCATCTAGGGATCTGGAAATGCAAATGCGCTATGCTAAATGCTAATAGTATTAGTTAAAACTCAAACGTTCATTAAAATACACATGCAGGGTATTGAATTAAAGCTACACTCGTTGTGAATCCAGGCAACAAGTCAGATTTTTAAAATGCTTTTCGGCGAAAGCATGAGAAGCTATTATCTGATAGCATGTAACACCCCAAAAGACCCACAGGGGACGTAAACAAAATAATTAGCATAGTCGTCGCTACACAAACCGCACAAATAAAATATAAAACATTCATTACCTTTGACCATCTTCTTTGTTGGCACTCCTAGATGTCCCATAATCACTATTGGGTCTTTTTTTCGATTAAATCGGTCCATATATAGCCTAGATATCGATCTATGAAGACTGTGTGATAAACGGAAAAAATAGCGTTTCATAACGTAACGTCATTTTTTAAAATAAAAAAAGTTGACGATAAACTTTCACAAAACACTTCGAAATACTTTTGTAATGCAACTTTAGGTATTAGTACACGTTAATAAGCGATAAAATTCATCAGGAGGCGATGTAAATTCTATAGGTGTCCGCCTGGAAAAAATGTCTGGATATTTCTCAACCAAAACATCCGGTCAGAGACCGGAGGGAATCAGTTCCCTTGATTCGGGTTGACCAAGAATCAAAGCCGAATCAAATGACAAGACTCTAGACATCGTGTGGAAACTGTAGGCACTGCAACCTCGGCCTCATTTAATTAGGTTCTTCTTGAACAATTCCTGGAAGTGGCGCATGGATATTTATTTCCATTTTCAGTGATCAGATTTTCCTGCACTTTTCGATGAAACGCACGTTCTGTTATAGTCACAGCAGTGATTTAACCAGTTTTATAAATGTCTGAGTGTTTTCTATCCACACATACTAATCATATGCATATACTATATTCCTGGCATGAGCAGCAGGGTGCTGAAATGTTGCGCGATTTTTAACAGAATGTTCGAAAAAGTAGGGGGTAGGAGTAACAGGTTAAATTTGGCGCCCTTCACTTTCACTGGCTGTTGTCATATCGATCCCGTTAGCAGGATCTCAGCCATAAGAATGAAACAATTTAAAGGCAATGCTACCAAATACTAATTGAGTGTATGTAACCTTTTGACCTACTGGGAATGTGATGAAAGAAATTACAGCTGAAATAAATCAGTCCCTCTACTATTACTCTGACATTTCACATTCTTAAAATAAAATGGTGATCCTAGCTGACCTATTTTCTGAGTTTTTACTAGCTAACATAGTGTTAAATCTTTCTGAAATGCAATCGCATAGCATACGTTCCTCCATCTCCCCCTGTCTATTTATCTGCTTTGGTTGCAAACAGAACATTGCCTCTTGAAGATTCTCACTAGAGGAAGCTGGCTGTTTAACAGATATTAAGCATTACAGGTGGATGCCTTCATGAGCCCTGAATTCCCCGGTGATAATCGGTTTCCATTTTCGTCTCACCGGCAAGAATAACTTAATTCCGAGGCACATTAAGTTGCACAAAAGCACTGTATACAAACAAAACAAAACATCGATATGTCTTCAAAACACATCTACGCTCTTCATCAATACCAGGGTGAGGCTGGTGTGGAAGACACTCTCATTATATCACAGTGCATTTACAATTCACAGAGATGAGCCCATTGGATTTGTGTGAACTTTCTGTGCAGCAGGGATCACATAGATGAGTATCTTCCCATGGTTTTCTGCTGTCAACATTTAGTTTCTGCTTAATGCAGTCCACAATGAGTCCCAGTGTACAGGAGGCAGGCAAGGTCAGCAGAGCATGGCCCATGTATATTCATTGACAGGGCCTGGAAGCCATACACATTTAAATGTATTTACTGCAAACCTCCAGACATGAAAAGAAGCTCCCAGTCAATAGGTTTCCTTTCGGAGTGTCAGTCACTGTGGGCTCCGGCTCTGGGCCCCAGCAAACTGTAGACATCTAAGCCCCCATTACCTGATAGTAGTTATTCATAGACCCACTGATAATAAATATCAGCAGGGTCGGGATTCGGCTCTTTTGCTCTCCCTTTTATTTTATTTTTTTATTGGTTATTGTCTCACGTCGCAAATGGAAACAAAAGGCGCTCCGCAAAGTGTAGCCTCAGGATAGGACGAAGGTATGAAGAAAAGTAGGCTGCCATTAAACGGAAGGCTTTTCATGGTTGGGGAGATGCCCTTCTCGCCTTCCCTCATTCCGTGCGTCTTTGTTTCATTTTCTTTGGCGGTAATGTGACCGTTCTTCCCAGGCACAGGGGACATAAAGTGACGTAAAGTGGTCATAGCTCATACAGAAGGAGCAATGGCCACTCTCTCTGTGTTCCCTCCAGTAATGAGGGGAAGAACAGACGCACAGCAGAGTCAGTGGGCTTAATGATTAGAGGTGAACACCATGACCGTATGGTCTTGTGATCTACTGTACGCCACAGCTTGTTAGTTACCTTATTGGATTACATTCACTGTCTGTCCTCCTTTCTTTTACTTATTTAATTGAATTACACTATCAAAGTGTGTTTGGATCGCTCAAAGCGCGAAAGATCGATTCAACTTGGTGATCACTCTTTTATATAACTGACATTTATATCTGTGTCTTATGCCCTAAGGTAATGTTCCCAATTTATTTATTGTCATCCTTCCTTGATTACACAGAAGTAGACAGACAGTAGTTCATGGGAGAATCCATGCTTGGGATAACCTTGCTTGTCAGCCTGATAAACTTTGATGAAGACCATGAAGGCTTCAACAAAAAATAAGGCTCCCTCTGTTAAGTTCTCATGGTCATATTGTGTGTTAAATAACTCGGGTGACAACATCACAGCTTGACGTTTATTATCATGATACTCGCTCTGGAGGCAGAACTGAGAGATTTCCGTTAGATAGCAAAAAATGGCTACATTGTAGCAATTCATGAAAAATTCATTAAGACCAAGCTAATTTCAGTTAAGGTTAGGACTAGGCATTAGGGTTAGTAGTGTGGTTAGGTTTAAAAAATATATATAATGACTTTGTAGCTGTGCCAGCTAGTGATCACTCAGTAGCGCTGCCTCCAGGGCAAAATTCATGACAATAAATGCCAAACTGTGACAACATTGGCCACCCAAAATGCCAATGCAAGCCTCATGAGACTCTCATGTTGGGAGTTACAGTATAAAGACACTTCTTTAGTCTGTACCTGGATGTGAATATAAACACGACATTAGTGCACTCTGTCACTAAGGTCACTAAGCAAATATAAAGTCCTCTATTGATCTAAATGTCCTCTGCACCTTCTCCCATGTCCAAGTCATGTAGAACATGGTGATTAGAGAGATCAGGCAATCTCCGAATGTGCAACACAATAGAGTGGTCTGAGGTCTGGCATGTCCAACCACACAGGATCTGAGACAGCTTTTTCCATCTCTTAAACACCATTTGGGCGGCAGCGTAGCCTAGTGGCTAGAGCGTTGGACTAGTAACCGGAAGATTGCGAGTTCAAACCCCTGAGCTGACAAGGTACAAATCTGTCGTTCTGCCCCTGAACAGGCAGTTAACCCACTGTTCCCAGGCTGTCATTGAAAATAAGAATGTGTTCTTAACTGACTTGCCTGGTTAAATAAAGGTAAAATAAAAAAATTAAAATTAAAAATATTATATATAGCCAAGCATATAGGATGCACAGCAGTGAGGGTAACTCAAGTAGCTAAAGAGGAGGAACAAATGTCCGCTTTAGCAGCTGCAGCAATACCTCCTCCTCATACTTTGAAATTAATGGTTAGGATAGTGAAAGAGTTGATTTACACTCCATTCAATGTGAATGGAAACACTAGGAACCAGAATGCTTTTTGCATTGAGTTACAATGTATATCTAATCTATGGTCTGGGTGATGGGCTTTTGTAGACACACAGATACTGTTAGTAGCTGTTGCATGGATCAACCAGTGGTGGTCTCCTGTGGTTCATTGTTCCTGTTTGGATGGGACAGGCTCTTATCAGTTGGCCACCAGGCTGTGCTGATAAAGGCCAACCGCTGTTGTTGGCACCTGTGTGACAGGCGAAGAGACCGCCGACTTTCACAGCCACTACCATTATCCTCGCTGTTACAGGCCTTCCCGAAAGAAAAGCCAGTTAGAAGACAAAGCACCAGGAGCGGAGGTGGCAGTTAACACTGCGGTAAGTATCAGGCTGTCTGTTTATACTGCGGTAAACATCAGACTTAGTTAGCGTTCGAGCCGCAGGGTGCGCTGCAAGAGCTGTTCAAGCCGTAGAAGATGAAGCAGGCTTTATCCTGCATTCAGTCTCTCCCTACCACTCTGAGGCAAGGGCTCTCCAAGCGTCTTACCATGTCGAGCCTTCTTAGGTGGGCCTCTTGAGAGAATCTAGGGACATTGCTCAGTAAACACAACAGCTCTGAAGGAAGGCTATTTGCATAGTAAGACGAGGGGAGAGGGAGGAGGGGACACCTGTTGCAGCAGTGGTTGGAGGATGGCTGTGATGTATTTTGATTTATGGAGGTGGCTCAATGCGTACGCTGACTATGCGCCCCGGTGAGATTGTAGTGTATTTATCCACTTTCAAAGGACTCTTTCGGCGCTTGCTTCCCCATTCTCTGGGCTCAGGCTGAAAAACAAAGCACAGCTAATGCTAAATATAGAGTGCCAACCAGCAAAGGCACAAGTACAGACTGAATGTTGCCAGAACCTAGAAACTCTGTAGAACTCCTTACCTCTCTAGACCTGTCACTTTGCTTTTCATCGGCTGACACTAAAAGCGTCATTCCTCCCAATTTTTGCTATGTTTTAAATCTATGCATGTACATTTCATATCACACTGCATTTCTAGGTAAGGTGTGCAAGTGCAGCCTGAGTGCAGCCTGAGCCAGCTCAGAGGGTTAAGAATTATAATTTATAGACATTATAGATGGTAATAACCTTCACCGTAGCTTTTAAGGTTATCCTTGTGACACAGCCTATTTGTGGCGCAGAGTAGCCTTCCAACTCAAATCTGACTGCGCTCAATGCAGGTTGGAACCTAAGGGTGGCTGAGTATTCATAGCAGTAGAGCAAGCTGATATTTACTAGATCATGAGCCGAGAGCTTCCGTGTCTGCAGGTCTGCAGCGACAGGCTGCTCCCTAGCACATCCTGTAGTATCCACACATCTCCCTGCAGTCTGCAGGCCATTTCCATTACACTGAAAATAACAACCAGGGAAATAAGGGAATTACACAAAACAATTTGAAGGAAGAATATTTCATTACAAGTTTGCCCAATGTGAATGGCTTGTGGAGAGATTTGTTTACTCAATCTGCAATTACCTCTTTTACTCTCAACTCCAGTAAAGGCTGAAATGTTATTGGTATATGTGAACTCCCAAGTGTTAATGCTACTGCTGCCCCTCCTACTGAGTAGTGCCTCTTCACAGTGATCTGACTGCACTCCAGGGACGCCTGGTCACAGCTGCAAGGACAGCAGCCATGCAAAGAAGCGGCTGCATGTTTTACTCTGTGGGATTGCAGGCCTATATCCCCCATAGGACTCTGCCAATGTCTCTCAGTTGTTTGTGTTGTTTTTTGTTTTGCTTTCCTGTTTCATTTGCTGTATCTCCCCTCTCCAGCTCCCAGTGTGCACTGTTTGGTTGTCTACTCATCGGAGGGTGATAGATCACACGCCCTCTCCCTCTGAAGTGCCTGGATCCTGCATGTCTTTTCCTCGCCATGTAGGCGTGAAAACCTCCAGCACCTCAACATAATGAGGGAAATGATGAACACAACACAGAGCTTTTGCTTTGGTTTATCTCTCAATGGTGACTGGAGGGTCGCGGGGGATTCAGTGTACATTGTCTCCTGAAGAAAATGTATTTATCTTTATTGGCGTGAGCAGATGTTTGTTCGAGTGGGGACATCTCTTTAATGCTAATTTCATATTGTGTGCATTTAGTTTTAAGACTTCCCACAAGGCCTCACCTGTTTCTTGTTTTTTTCCAGGAGCTCTGGGAATACTTGATTGATAAAAATAAACAATTGAAACACACCGTAATCATCTATATGACAGTTTTCAAACCAAATATTTAGTTTGACATGTTATACAACAGAAATGCATTCTTGATTAAACAAGTGAATAGGAATCACTTCATCCTGTCTCCACTAATGGAAGAGTTGGAAGATAAATCCTGAGGTTTTGTTTACCCAGCAACTTATCTGAAACATTTTGGTTTACGTTCTAGCTTAATGGGATATGAGTTGTGATGGCATTGGACTGTATGTGGACACATATCTGGAGACACATCAATTGGATTATGAGCCTCGTTCTGCAGATGCTTGGCCTGACCTGGTTCTGTTGCAGAGTGCAGTTTTTCAATATTGATGTGAGGAGGAATTAGACTAGATGACCGCAGCTCTGCTCTGAACATTTCCCCCCACAGGGAAATTATGTTCACAGCTCTGCTTCTCTCCATCTATTACCAACCTTGTCTATTCTGTTTATTTCTGTTGCCCGGAAAGGGAGAGTATTATTGGTGAAACAGTTCCTCTGACCTCGGTATGATGGAAGCGTTTGGACCCAGATTGGATTAGTGCCCAGTCGAAAACTAGGCAGAAATTATAAATCGTATTTGTTATCATTATTGTCATTACAACCTCTCTCGGACTTCCTCTCGTTTGCCAGCCAAAGCCAAAACAAATGGGAGTAAAATGATTACTGTAAAAAAGGTCAAATAAGAAAATAAATTCAGCTTGAGTGGTGAAAACCACAGTGCTTGCTGTGTGAGGGACAAATGTGGAGTTGGGTTTGTTAGAAGTTAAATGTATGACTACTGTGAAATCAGAGTCGATACACCCTATGCACCTGCTGCTGTTGCTGTCGTCATGGCTACAAAACCATCTGTTGATGGACTGCTGACACCATGTCACATACTCTTGCTTATTCACAGGATGACAATGTCACTATAACCAAGGGCTTTGTTAACCTTTGTGTGAGGAAATTAGCTTTGAGAAGTTCAGCGCCCATCTTAGCTTCCCGTTTCTGTTCATTTAGACTGGATGCTGCATAACCTTCTACTCGAATCTCAGATTGTTGTCTACTTTGATTGAGGCTTTAAGATTTCGGTGCCGGAATAAAAGAGCTTTGAGCTTTCAATCAAGTTTCGAAGATGCCAATGGCCTTTTGGATAGGACCATTGGAAATGTGTTGAGTCACCTGACATATTATTTGCCTAATTTCCCCCTTTGTCTAGTGACATGGCTCGGAGTAAACAACAGAGAATGTGAGCTGAAAGCGGTGTAATTTAATTGACCTCCTCTCCACACACCTCCATTGTGTTGCTGCAGGGGAAAGTGATTCCTCAGCACTTCGGGGAGAAAAATACTACGATTGGAAGGTATTGATCTTTCCAGCAGTGTTGCTTCACAGACCATTGAGTTTCCCAGGCAGGCAGGCAGGCATTTAGCTCCAGAAGGGATCCTGACCTCCCCTCTCTACTCGTAATCTCCCTCTGGTTATCACCACGGCATTGAGCTGGGACTGCTAAGAGGCTGTATGTTATCATTGGCCACAATATGAATGACCTTTTATCCCCTCTCTGTGGGAATAAAAACTCCTCCTTTGCACTGCCCTCCCACAGACCTCCCCTGACATTGAGACAGACAGGGCTTCCCCATCCTCACCATATGGAAGCATATCGGCCATTAATTCAACCTGCTAATTTCAAGAGTGGCACTGCCAAGTTAAGTGGCGTCAAGATGTTTACATACAACACATTCTAGATTATACCTCAATCGGCCATCCGAGAGCTTTGTTGTATCATAAACTCTAAAATTGAAAGGATGAGATGCAGTGTATGGAAACGGGTCGGTTTGTTTTCAGTGGAATCTGTCTTGTTTGTTGATGTATGACATCATGCATCGACAAATATAAACGCCAGAGAAGTTATCTACTGTGCTAAACTTCAATTTATTTCCTCATGCCTTTGACATCTCGCATTCATAGATTTGTCTCTGGTGTATTATTACATATTTTTTCATTCAGTGTCAGTCAGGGACATGATAGGGCACCAAGGCTTATTTATGACCTCAATTATATGAAGGATTTGGGACTTTGGCTCTAATATAAAGGCAGCAGAAATATGTGTTTGTTCTCAAGTCCAAACATCGGGAACACGACTGCCTATTTCCATATTTTCCACACATTTCTAGAATTAGTAACACAGAATGGACTCTACCCTTAATATTTTAGAAGTGAGCAGCTTGGCATGCATCCATTGCCCCCGGGGGATCTGAGCCTCCAGCAATGTGTCAAAGTGGAGTTCCTCTTATAGCCCAGAAAGAAGTGTGTGAATGAGTGGGTGTGTGTGAGGGTGTGGGTGCAAGTTTAGGTGAATGTGTGTGTGTTTGTTTGGAGAGGATCCTCAATGGCCAGTCATGCAGAAGCGTTACATTGACTAACCCTCCAGAGACTAGCGGCAGACGCTTTACCATATGAGCCTCTCTTGTCTATCTCATCTACGACCTCCTCTCCTCTCTCTGCTAATTACACTGCAATTACCCACTGAATAGAGTGGAGATGAGGACCCCAGGGAGAGTAGTAGCCTTGACATGTCATTTGTTGAATATGTTTTCTGTAGGTATATGGATGTGACTGTGTATAGTGTATGAGAATTTGTGTGTATCGTCGTTGGTGGCTGAGTCAAGAGTGTAGATTAGCAGAGGTCGTCCTGCGGATGCTTGTGGGGTTAATTAGCTCAAACAAATGAGAACAGCGAGCCGCCTGTTGATTCATTAGCTACTGTGTGATCTCCACTCTGGTGTCTGTAGCGTTGACACCTCATTGTAGTGTCTCAGATGTATGGGGTTTGTGTGATTAAAGAAGGTTTTTCATATAGAGAAAACCCTTCAATGGTAATCAGGGAGAGAGAGATCTGTCAACACGTGTGGTACACTTCCTCACATATTGTACCACACACACACACGCAGGCCTAAAATAACATCAAATTGATCAGAAATACAGTGTAAACATTGTTAATGTTGTAAATGACTATTGTAGCTGGAAATGGCAGATTTTAAATGGAGTATCTACATAGGTGTACAGAGGCCCATTATCAGCAATCATCACTCCTGTTTTCCAATGGCACGTTGTGCTAGCTAAGTTTATCCAAGTTTATCATTTTTAAAAGGCTACCTGATCATGAGAAAACCCTTTTGCAATTATGTTAGCACAGCTGAAAACTGTCCTTCTTCAGACTAGTTGAGTATCCTTAAGCATCAGAATTTGTCTGCTCGATTACAGACTCAAAATGACCAGAAACAAAGATCTTTCTTCTGAAACTCGTCAGTCTATTCTTGTTCTGAGAAATGAAGGCTATTCCATGCGAGAAATTGCCAAGAAACTGAAAATCTCGTACAAAGCTGTGTACTACTCCCTTCTCAGGACAGCGCAAATTGGCCCTAACCAGAATAGAAAGAGGAGTGGGAGGCCCCGGTGCACAACTGAGCAAGAGGACAAGTACAGTAGAGTGTCTAGTTTGAGAAACAGACGCCTCACAAGTCCTCAACTGGCAGCTTCATTAAATAGTACCCGCAAAACATCAGTCTCAACTTCAACAGTGAAGAGGCGACTCCGGCATGCTGGCCTTCTCGACACAGTTGCAAAGAAAAAGCTTATATCAGACTGGCCGATATGAAGAAATGATTAAGATGGGAAAAAGAACAGACACTGGACAAAGAAACTAAAACAGGTCAGGTTTTTTTAAGTATGGATCCAGTTCCACCAATGATTGCGACTTCGATAAGAAGATTTGCATGCAAATATTTATTTTCCTTGGAGGACACAATTTGCACTGGCACTTTGAACATTGAAATCTGAGAGACCCTCAGATTAAGATAATTGGGGCATTCTGGTAAACTACAGGCAGGATATACGGCTATAAGTCTATTTCAGTGTTGATGGATTGAATTTATATTGAGCTCATTGTACAAATTTCACATCAATATTTCCTCAAGGTGATAATTTTATTTGAAAGCGTTTGTATTTACCAAATACAAGCCGGCATCGTTTTTCCTAAATTATTCAGGTTTTTCATTTCTCTCTACTGCTCCAGTAGAGAACCAAACTGGTCATATAGAGTTTAAGCTTAAGCATACAGTAGCCCATAGTGTTAAGCAATTATTACACTGGGGTGTGGAGTTATGGATCCTATTGACTCTGTCCAGCACATACATACTGTCGGCAGCCAACCTTCACATCAAACACACAGTGGAGGACCATGCTCACGGAGGGGCTGCCAGAAATCTCAATCACAGCCTTCGTCAGCACTGAACCACTGCATGATAAAGAGATAGAGTCAAAACTGAGGTGCAACTACAGAGAACGGGCAAAAGCTGCCAATTCAGACATAATTTAGCCTTGTTTTCAAAGTGAACAAGTCACCGCAGTTAGTGTCTGGAGAGAGATAGCAACACGTTTGGTGAGTGACTCCAGTGCCTTATCATTCTTTCATATTGCAGCTGCACACGGTGAATATGGTTTTATGGGGGACTGAGGGCAGCAGTTTGTGTTGCAGTAGCCCCTCAGCGATGGATGGCAGGCGTGACTGGGATTAAAAGGTCTACCGCTGCTCTCCTCCCTCAAAGTGTACCTTGTTTTGTACCTAACCTGGACAAGGTACATTCCACATTTTCTTCATCCTTGTAATGTTTGGTTCCCACTGCGAGACGCGTTGTTGCCAAAACATCTTAAACATTATGGTAATCTCCTGCCATTGTAAGTGCGGAGCCCCCTAAGGCGCCTTTATTTTGGGTTGGTTTTGCAAAGCTATCTGTTCTCCCTGGTGCATCGTATGGAAGAGGGAAGTCTTTAACAGGCAGGCAGGCAAGCTCAATCAGGAAGAGAATTAACAGTGCACAACAATGCCAAATGGACTGTTTCACTTGCTAAATAGGTTGACTAAATAGGTCATGCCTAAATAGGTTAATGACTAAATATGTAATGACATGTCGACTCTGAACAACATTTTTAAGAGCGTGTTTTCCACCCATTCTGTGAACAATAGTTTATTTTACCCTATCCAGAAAACGCAAGCTGATTTGTCCCCTGCTTGAGATATTTTTATTTGGGAACTTTTGGATCAATCTTCCATCACGTCAGAACTTTTCCAGTCAATCGAAGGAAGATAAGAAGATAGGAGCTTGCACAACCTCCAGGGAACACGGGCCCAATTTGTCCACAGTGGCTCTTCCAAACAACGTCTGTCATTTATCTTCTAAAGAATATTAATTACTTATTACTCTTAGAATCCACTGTGTGGATCTATGGCAAACACAGCGCCCTGCGGAAGTGGAATTGCATCTGAAATTGGATTCAGAAAAATCCCTCTGAGAATACATTGTTCAGGTGGTGAATACAGAAGGAGGGAAATTATGACTGGGTTTCTGTGGTTCTAACAAGGATAGAGATGTGTGGAATCAAAACATCCCCTTTCCTTTGGGAGCCAGAGTCTGCAGATTCTCAATTAACAAGGGCAAATTTAGCTGGCTTCTTCTTTTATTACACTTCATTTAGATTATGCCAGGGGTTTTTAATTCAGTAAATTATGCAAGAGAACTACCCACGGGTCCCCAATGAAGACCGTGGTTCTGGCTTGTGTCCCTCATGCTGCACATAGAATAAGGAGAGATTTCATTAATTATGATAGGGATCAACATGCCTGCCCTGAGCTCAGGCTTAGTGCTGGGAGAATCTTAATGAATGTCTATAAAACATGGTTCTGGCTTTCTAGTCTAAAAGCCATTCACTTCACCATGAGCACTGGCCTGGCTAGATCATCCCCATGGAGCACCTTCACACCTTTATTGTACTCAGTTACTGATTTGGCCAGAGAGTATGGTGTTTAATACACTGCAATTGACAAATTGCCTTTCTGTCATAATTGGAAAACATTCAGCACACAGAGAAGCATGGTGCTAGTTGTTTTGCAGAGGATTACTGCAGGTACGCTGAGTATCCCAGGTCTCAGACCCTGCCTGACAGGAATGAAGAACAGGCACTTTCTCTCCTCTTCTCTCAAATCAAATCTAATCAAATGTTATTGGCTCACATACACATTTAGCAGATGTTATTGCATGTGTAGCGAAATGCTTGTGTTCCGAGCTTGTCAATTCAGAATACACACAAGTCTAAAAGTAAAAGAATGGAATTAAGAAATATAAATATTAGGATGAGCAATGTCAGAGTGGAATTGACAAGAATACAGTAGAATACAAAATATACACATGAAACTAGTAGTTTAGTTTATTAATTCGACCATACTGTAAAACAGTATGTAAAGATGATTAACTTCTTGCGTCGGGCCAACCCGGATCCGGGATCATGACTACAGCCTCAAGCCCATTACCATAACGCAACGTTAACTATTCATGAAAATCGCAAATGAAATGAAATCAATATGCTAGCTCTCAAGCTTAGCCTTTTGTTAACAACACTGTCATCTCAGATTTTGAAAAATATGCTTCTCAACCATAGCAAACTAGCATTTAGCATTTAGCGATAGCATTAGCAGGCAACATTTTCACAAAAACCGGCAAAAACATTCAATAAATCATTTACCTTTGAAGAACTTCGGATGTTTTCAATGAGTAGACTCTCAGTTAGATAGCAAATGTTCAGTTTTCCTGAAAGATTATTTGTGCAGGAGAAATCGGTCCGTTTTCTGCGTCATGTTTGGCTACCAAAAAAAACCCGAAAATTTAGTTATAAAAACGCCAAACTTTTTCCAAAATAACTCCATAATATCGACTGAAACATGGCAAACGTTGTTTAGATTCAATCCTCAAGGTGTTTTTCTACATATCTCTTCAATGATGTATCGTTCCTGGAACTGTGCTTCTCCCTCTGTATCGCACGGTAAAATGATTGCCACTGAGAATTACGCACCAATTTAGACAAAGGACACCGGGCGGACACCTGGCAAATGTAGTCTCTTATGGCCAATCTTCCAATGCTATGCCTACAAATACGTCACAATGCTGCAGACATCTTGGACGAACGGCAGAGAGCATAAGCTCGTTCACAGCACATTCACAGCCATATAAGGAGACGATAGTAAAACAGAGCTTCAAAAATTCAGCTCATTTCCTGTTTGAGGTTTCATCTTGGTTTCGCCTGTAGCATCAGTTCTGGGGCACTCACAGATAATATCTTTGCAGTTTTGAAATTATAATTATATGCATAGTCGAGCATCTTTTGGTGACAAAATATTGCGCTTAAAACGGGCACATTTTGTTATCCAATAATGACATAGCGCCCCCATAGGTTGAAGAGGTTAAAGTGACCTGTGATTTTGTGTCTATGTACATAGGTCAGCAGCCTCTACGGTGCATGGTTGAGTAACTGCGTGGTAGTCGGCTAGTGACAGTGACTGAGGTCAGGGCAGGGTACTGGGTGGAGGCCAGCTAGTGATGGCTATTTAATAGTCTGATGGCCTTGAGATACAACCTGTTTTTCAGTCTCTCGGTCCCAGCTTTGATGCACCTGTACTGACCTCGCCTTCTGGATGATAGCGGGGTGAACAGGCCGTGACTTGGATGGTTGATGTCCTTGATTATCTTCTTAGCCTTCCTGTAACATTGGGTGCTGTATGTGTCCTGGAGGGTAGGCAGTGTGCTCCCGGTATTGCATTGGAAAGACCGCACCACCCTATTGAGAGCACTGCTGTTTCGGGTGGTGCAGTTGCCATATCAGGCCGTGATACAGCCCGACAGGATGCTCTCAGTGGTGCAACTGTAAAAGTTTGTGAGGGTCTTAGGGACCAAGCCAAATTTCTTCTGCCTCCTGAGGTTGAAGAGGCACTGTTATACCTCCTTCACCACACTGTCGGTTTGGGTGGACCATTTCAGATTGTCAGTGATGTGTACGGCGAGGAACTTGAAGCTTTTCACCTTCTCCACTGCGGTCCCATCGATGTGGATGGGGCTTGCTCTCTCCTGCTGTCTCCTAAAGTCCACGATCATCTCCTTTGTTTTGTTGACGTTGTGGAAGAGGACAGGACCCTCACCGCAGTCCTGTAGTGTCTTGTCTTGTTGGTAATCAGGCCTACTACAAACTTCACGATTGAGTTGGTGGTGTGCGTGGCCATGCAGTCATTGGTGAACAGGGAGTACAGGGGGGCTCATAGTGGAGGTGTTGTTTCCTACCATTACCACCTGGGGCGGCCCGTCAGGAAGTCCAGGACCCAGTTGCACAGAGCAGGGTTCAGAGCCCCAAGCTTAATGATGAGCTTGGAGGGTACTATGGTGTTAAAGGCTGAGCTGTAGTCAATGAACAGCATTCTTACATATGTATTCCTCTTGTCCAGATGGGATAGGGCAGTGTGATGGTGATTGCATCATCTGTGGATCTATTGGGGCGGTATGCAAATTGAAGTTGGTCTAGGGTGTCAGCTAAGGTGGAGGTGATATAGTCCTTAACTAGCCTTTCAAAGCACTTTATGATGACAAAAGTGAGTGTTACAGGGCGATAGTCAATTAGTTCAGTTACCTTTTGCTTTCTTGGCTACAGAAACAATGGTGGACATCTTGAAGCAAGTGGGGACAGCTGCCTGAGATAGGGAGAGATTAAATATGTCCGTAAACACTCCAGCCAGCTGGTCTGCGCATGCTCTGAGGACGCGGCTAGCGATTCTGGGCCGGCAGCCTTGCGAGGGTTAACGAGCTTAAATATCTTACTCACGTCAGTCAAGGAGAATGAGAGCCCACAGTCCTCAGTGTTCTCCCTTCCCATATTAATGGCTTTCTCACAGTCAGGAACATGTCTCTCCAGACTCGAGTGTTTTAAAGAAGACAAAGTAAAAAACATCAACAGCCAATCCCTCTCCTCTCCCTGCGTTCTTAGGATTTTTAATAAAAATTACAACATGGATCAGCAGCCATGCTGCAGAGTAATGAAGAGGAGAGCGAGGAAGACAGACTAGGGATGTAAACAGCCTAGACAGCTCTCATCAGGGACATTACAGATACTCTAACTCTCTCAGTATACGGACACATACACACTCACTCTTTAAGGTCTAACCATTCTATATTCATTATCTTAGTTTGCCGTCAAGAATTGGAAATACCAATTACCAATGGTAATAGCAAGCATCCTAAATATATTTGCTAATAGAATGGCTAATACATTCTGCCATTTGTCTCTCAATGGTAATAGCAAGCATCCTAAATATATTTGCTAATAGAATGGCTAATAAATTCTGCCATTTGTCTCTATTTACCATTTACGTCACTGCCAACATTCCAAGTACCTATTTTTATGACTGATTTATTCATTACCCTTTAGAGACATAACAGGATAAAGATTAAATATTTAGATTAGAGAACTACGCACATTAACACCCAGTCCCACAGTAGTGTGTCCGCAGAGACCGTAGATGGTAAAGCGAGATCTTTAAAGAGGAAATTACCAGACATCATTCCTCAGTGTTTGTACACTAATTGTTCTTTTTGTTTTTTAAACGAGGAACTTCCAATCGGGGGTGACAGTAACAATACTAGGGATTGCAGTAGGTTCAAGGGTGTGGGGTTTCCACGTCACCAAGTTCAATAACCAAATATGCACAAGGAGCACAAATAGAATGCAAATTGAATTTATTAGAGAGTTTTGCACACTGGGGAAAAGGGGGGGATTCACCAACCATTTCACAGCTCACAATCCGTTCTCATCGTCCGTTTCATTCTCCAGGGGTAATCCTAAAACTCGGGTCCTTAGCCAATCCGGTTCGGTACACAGTGGGGGTCGTGAGTTATTTCTCCTATTCCTCACACTCTTCATAACATACACTTCCCTCTCCGTTCTCTGACCCTTTGTGTAGGCCGCCTCCTCTTTTATCCCCCAGTGCTCCCTGGCTTAATGATCCACAGGCTTGCCTCGTCGGGCAGGAAGTCCATATAAGGCTCAAGGGTGGAGCCAGCGGGTTGCAATATATCTCCCTTCAATACCCACTCCCTTCACCTCTCCCTGCCACATGATGTAACGATTCACCGATATGGACTGGTCCCCGGTTTGTTTTGATAATATCCAAGGTCTTTCTAAGTCAGTGAGATGTGTTTCACACATAATTGGCCATGAAGAGGGCAGGACTGGACTTCACACACCGAAAGATACACCCTATGATGAGTTCCAGTATATTGAGGAGGGGTGCGAGATCTGAAAATAAATGTTGTCCTGCTTTGTGGCATTTCTTGAAGCCTCTGTCAGTGTTTCCCAAACTCGGTCTGGTGGTAGAATCCCAGCTATCCTTATTGTTTAGCTCAGATGCCTACATACACTGAGTGAACTAAACATTGCGAACACCTGCTGTTTCCATTACATAGACTGACCAAGTGAATCCAGGTGAAAGCTATGATCCCTTCTGAATATCACCTGTTAAATTCACTTCAATCAGTCTAGATGAAGGGGAGGCGACAGGTTCAAGAATATTTTTTAAGCCTTGAGACATGGATTGTGTAAGTGTGCCATTCAGAGTGTGAACGGGGCAGACAAAAGATGTAAGTGCCTTTGAACAGGCACACCGGTTTGAGTGTGTCAAGAACTACAACGCTGCTGGGTTTCTCACACTCAACAGTTTCCCGTGTGTATCAAGAATGGTCCACCACCCAAAGGACATCCAGCCAACTTGACACAACTGTGGGAAGCATTGAAGTCAACTTGGGCCAGCATCCCTGTGGGACGCTTTCAATACCTCATTATTAGGAAGGTGTTCTTAATGTTTTGTACACTCAGTGTGTATACAGTGCCTTCAGAAAGTATTCACACCCCTTGACTTTTTCCACATTTTGTGTTACAGACTGAATTTAGTAGTTAGACTTTGTGGCACTGACCTACACACAATACCCCATAATGTCAAAGTGGTTCAAATGTTTTTAGAAATGTTTACAAATTAATAAAAAATGAAAATCTGAAATGTCTTGAGTCAATAAGTATCAATAATCCGAAGCCTAAATAACGACAGGAGTAAACATTTGCTTAACAAGTCAGATAATAACTTGCAAGGACTAACTGTGTGCAATAATGGTGTTTAACATGATTTTTGAATGACTGCATCTCTGTACCCCACAAATACAGTTATCTGTAAGGTCCCTCAGTTGAGTGTGAATTTCAAGCACAGATTCATTGACAAAGCCCAGGGAGGTTTTCCAATGCCTCGCAAAGCAGGGCACCTATTGGTAGATACCAACAACAAAAGAAGCCGACATTGAATATCCCTTTGAGCATGGTGAAGTTATTAATTACACTTTGGGTGGTGTATCAATACACCCGGTCACTACAAAGTACAGGCGTCCTTCCTCACTCAGTTGACCGAGAGGGAGGAAACCGCTCAGGGATTTCACCAGATAGAGTTAAATGGATGTGATAGGAGAAAACTGAGGATGGATCAACAACATTGTAGTTACTCCACAATACTAACCTAAATGACAGAATCATCTCTATGAGACAGAACGCGTCTCCTTCCTGAGCGTTATGATGGCTGCGTGGTCCCCTGGTGTTTATACTTGTGGACTAACTATTGTTTGTATAGATTAACGTGGTACCTTCAGCCGTTTGGAAATTACTCCCAAGGATGAACCAGACTTGTGGAGGTCTACAATTTTTTTCTGAGGCCTTGGCTCATTTATTTTGATGTTCCAATGATGTCAAGCAAAGAGGCACTGAGTTTGAAGGTAGACCTTGAAATACATCCACAGGTACACCTCCAATTGACTCATATGATGTCATTTAGCCTATCAGAAGCTTCTAAAGCCATGATATCATTTTCTGGAATTTTCCAAGATTTTTAAATGCACAGTCAACTCAGTGTAAACTTCTGACGCACTGGAATTGTGGTACAGTGAATTATAAGTGAAATAATCTGTCTGTAAATAATTGTAGTAAAAATGACTTGTGTCATGCACAAAGTAGATGTCCTAACCGACTTGCCAAAACTATAGTTTGTTAACAAAAATTTGTGGAGTGGTTGAAAAACCAGTTTTAATGACTTCAACCTAAGTGTATGTAAACTTCTGACTTCAACTGTATGTATTCACTACCGTTCGAAAGTTCGGGGTCACTTAGGATGTCCTTTTCCATTAAAATATACATGAAATTAGTTGCAAAATGTATAGGAAATATAGTCAAGACGTTGACAAGGTTATAAATAATGATTTTTAATTGGAATAATTGCGTCCTTCAAACTTTGTTTTCATCAAAGAATCCTCAATTTGCAGCAATTACAGCCTTGCAGATATTTTGCATTCTAGTTGTCAATTTGTTGAGGCAATCTGAAGATTTTTCACCCCATGGTTCCTGATGCACCTCCCACAAGTTGGATTGGCTTGATGGACATTTCTTACATACCATACGGTCAAGCTGCTCCCACAACATCTCAATAGGATTGAGATCCGGTGACTGTGCTGGCCACTCCATTATAGACAGAATACCAGCTGACTGCTTCTTCCCTAAATAGTTCTTGCATAGTTTGGAGCTGTGCTTTGGGTCATTGTCCTGTTGTAGGAGGAAATTGGCTCCAATTAAGCACCGTCCACAGGGTATGGCAAGGCGTTGCAAAATGGAGTGATAGCCTTCCTTCTTCAAGATCCCTTTTACCCTGTACAAATCTCCCACTTTACGATCACCAAAGCACCCCCAGACCATCACATTGACTCCACCATGCTTGATAGATGGCGTCAATGTAACGCTCGTCTTTCTCCTCTTCTGAGGAGGAGTAGCAAGGATCGGAGGACCAATGCGCAGCGTGGTATGTGTTCATGATGAATTTATTAATCACAGAACACTAAAACAAAAATAAGAAAGAGAATGACATGAAACTAAACAGTCCTGTCTGGTGACAATACACAAAGACAGAAAACAATCACCCACTAAACACAGGTGGGAAAAGGATACCTAAGTATGGTTCTCAATCAGAGACAACTAACGACACCTGCCTCTGATTGAGAACCATACCAGGCCAAACGCAAAACACAACATAGAAAAACGAACATAGACAACCCACCCCAACTCACGCCCTGACCAACCTAAAACAAAGACATAACAAAAGAACTAAGGTCAGAACGTGACAGTCAAGCACTCCAGCATCTTTTCATTTTTTCTTTGTGATCCGAACAACTCAAACTTAGATTCGTCTGACAGTAACACTTTTTTACAATCTTCCTCTGTCCAGTATCTGTGTAATTTTGCCCATCTTAATCTTTTCTTTATCTTGGCCAGGCTGAGATATCGCTTTTTCTTTGCAGCTCTGCCGAGAAGGCCAGCCTCCCGGAGTCTGTCTTAATTAACCTTTGACGTTGAGACGGGTGTTTTGCGGGTACTATTTAATGAAGCTGCAAGTTGAGGACTTGTGAGGAGTCTGTTTCTCAAACTAGACACTCTAATGTACTTGTCCTCTTGCTCAGTTGTGCACCGGGGCCTCCCACTTCTTTTTCTATTCTGGTTAGGGCCAGTTTGCGCTGTTCTGAGAAGGGGGTAGTACAGAGCGTTGTACGAGGTCTTCAGTTTCTTGGCATTTTCTTGCATGGAATAGCCTTCATTTCTCAGAACAAGAATAGACTGACAAGTTTCATAAGAAAGTTATTTGTTTCCGGCCATTTTGAGCCTGTAATCGAGCCCACAAATGCTGATGCTTCAGATACTCAACTAGTCTAAAGAAGGATAGTTTTATTGCGTCTTTAATTAGCATTTTTCAGCTGTGCTAACATAATTGCAGAAGGGTTTTCTAATGATCAGTGAGCCTTTTAAAATGATTAACTTGGATTAGCTAACACAACGTGCCATTGGAACACAGGAGTGATGGTTGCTGATAATGGGCCTCTGTACGCCTATGTAGATATTCCATAACAAATCTGCCGTTTGAATGTCTACAATGTCTACACTGTATTTCTGATCAATTTTATGTTATTTCAATGGACAATTTTTTTTAGCTTTTCTTTCAAAACAAGGACATTTCTAAGTGACCCCAAACTTGTGAACGGTAGTGTATATGTATGTATATTATTTTATTGCTCTAGGAATTATTATTCTTTGGATAACCTTATTTACTATTATCTATTTATGTACTCTTTTATTTTTTTAAATTCACTCTTCATGTGATGCGCATTACAGAGAGCGCCAGAAGAATGATCATTTAATCACCATAATGAATTATTGTAATGTTTGTTCATGTGTCAAATAATCCCATAAGGGATGAGTTGCCAACTGGAGATTTGACACTCAAATAACATTTCATAAATTCATTCATGCATATATTTACTCAGCGGTTTGAATACTTATCGAATTTAAATATATTAGTGTTTTATTTTCCATTAATACAAGTTTTGTTTCACCTTTTTCTTCAGCTTTGAAATGACCAAGTATGTTGTGTAGATGGTTGACAAAAAATGGCAATTAAATCATTTTTAATTCCACTTTGTAACACAACAAAATGTGGAAAAAGTCAAGGGATATGAATAGTTTCTAAAAGCACTGTATAGGTAACAGTTGAGTAAATGATGGATAGAAAGTACATTGAAAAGCAGGTGCTTCCACACACATGTGGCACTTGATTTAATTAAGCAGTTAACATCCCATCATGCTAATGGTCATGTAAAAAAATACTGGGCAGGCCATTTGTTTGGCTATACCATGACTTTGCACCCATAGGATAATAATTCCCCCATCCACAGTGCACAAGTGGACAGTGAATGGTTTAAAGAGATGACAACGATGTAAACCATATGCTATGGCATCATAGTCACCAGATCTCAACCCAATTGAACACTTATGGGAGATTCTGGAGTGGCGCCTGAGACAGCATTTTCCACCACCATCAATAAAACACGAAATTGTGACATTTCTTGTGGAAGAAAGGTGGCACATACCTCCAATAGAGTTCCAGACCCTTGTAGAATCTATCTCAAGGTGCAGATGTTCGGCTTGTGGTGGCCTAACACCTTATTAAGACACTTTGTTGGTGTTTCCTTTATTTTGGCAGTTAGCTGTCCATCATTTACACACACACACAATTTAGAATGGAAAATGAATGTGTTTATACAACAAATGTTAGTGCCTCGAATTGTATTTCATCGGACCGAATCACATCGATTTGTTCCTATAATCAAACAGAATCGCACCAGATAATTTCTAACTAAAACGTATCGTTCCTGTATCGGATCCTATGCATCTAGATGTGTATCGAATCATCTTCAAAGGGAAAGATGCACATCCCTAAACAATACGATGTAATGGAGATTAGGGAAGCTGATGTAATATTAAACAGCGGTATAGTGAGATCATTCTGTGTCTCCACCAGCCTCTCTGTCTAATGGCCCGGAGAGAGTTGGTGTTTCCTCTAGTGTTCTATAATGCAGCGCATGCTTCCATCCTCTCTCTCTCTGTCCAGCCAAGCGAGTTCTGAGTGAGATGGCATAGTCGGTGGAGTTAGGAAGTGCCTCAAGCTTATCTGCCTGGTCGGAACGTCATACTGTAGATAGATCCCCAGGCTGTAGACTAGTATAAGAAACAGTACGTCAAGCCCATGTTTTTTTTCTGTTAGATGGACACCTGGTGAGAGATGTGGTACATCTTTATTACACTTCAGCTGTCATGCTGCTACAGGTGTCATGACACAGCTCTAGTATCTTGCTCCCCAGCTTTAAGCGGGCTGTTCTGTTCATAGATTTGGGCACCAGGATAAGACCATGATGTTAGCAATGACAGAGCATAATGTCAGGCTGGAAATATAGCTGGCCAATTGATGCCTGGTCACATGGTAGAGATAGGCCCTCGTCAGGGCCGTGTGTGTTACCCGGCATGACGAATGAGGTGGAGCAGTCAGTACATCACAGGGGCTCTTTGTTCCACTAATAAATCACTCCACATCTCACTCCAGATCAGAAGTCAAAGCTGCCAGGCTTGTGTTAGTATTTAGTATCACCTGGCCCCAAACTCCAGATCAGATCAGAGATCACAGCTAGGCTAATGTTAGGTATGTTGTTACTGTCTGTACCAGTTACCGTCCCTTAAAGCTACAACTGAAAGCCATGCTCTGTTGCAGAGCTACAGCAACCTATATCTCTAATGTGTCAGGAGTGTGTGCCTTTTAACAGTAGTAAGTCACTTGCTGCTGGATTCCGATTCACAGCTTTACCACTGCATTACAGTTCGTCACCCAGGGAGCAGTGGAAATGTACCAGCCACCGCTCCTGGGATTTGCATGTGTTTAGTGCGTCTCTTTCTCTGGGTAATCTCTGTCACCCCTTCCTCTGCCCTAAAGCACAGCCCTCTCACTTTATAGAGCCATCCGTTCTTGCTCATTTTAGGACTTTCTTCAGATTTCAGATTCCTAATTGAGTTTTCAGTCCTGCATCCTTTTCCCAAAGAGAAAGATCTGTGCTCGAGTTAAAAAGTATTATATAAAGGCATTAGTGTTTTGATATTCAAAACATTCATTTTACTACATTTCTGCCTTGAGGACTCCACTCACTGTCTCCCCTTCCTCCCTCACTGCCTGCCTTCCTCCCTCCCTCCCTAGCTATGGCTTGGTGAATTAAGCTTTGTGCTTGGTTGCGTCTCTTCGCTGTGTTAATGCCTGGGGAAAACCTTGTTTAACATGTGCTAAAGAGCATACATCAGAGTTAAGTAATACATCTAGGTATTGTTGTAAGTCTCTGTCTTCCCGTAATGCACATAAAATAATTGTGTACGTACGTGGTAGGTTATTATTCTGAATATGTACAGTAGCAGTCAAAAATTTGGAGACGCCTACTCATTAAATGTTTTTTCTTTTTTTCTACTATTTTCTTCATTGTAGAACAATTGTGACGAGATAAAAACATAAAAAAGAAATAACACATGAAATTATGCCAAATAGCCCTTACACAGCCTGGAGGTGTGTTTTGGGTCATTGTCCTGTTGAAAACAAATGATAGTCCTAGTAAGCGCAAACTAGATGGGATGGCGTATCGCTGCAGAATGCTGTGTGCCTTGAGTCCTAAATAAATTACAGTGTCATCAGCAAAGCCCTAGAGGTCAACCGATTAATCGGAATGGCCGATTAATTAGGGCCGATTTCAAGTTTTCATAACAATAGGTCATCAAAAACTTTGGATGACAATTATTTTGCAACCCACGAGGAGACTGCGTGGCAGGTTGACCACCTGTTACGCGAGTGCAGGCAGCAAGGAGTCATGGTAAGTTGCTAGCTAGCATTAAACGTATCTTATAAAAAACAATCAATCTTAACATAATCACTAGTTAACTACACATGGTTGATGATATTACTAGTTTAACTAGCTTGTCCTGCATGGCATATAATCAATGTGGTGCCTGAAATTATGTCACGTTGCGAACTGTGTGAAGGCCATTTCTTCCTAACATTTCTTCAATTCAAACCGCACTTTCCTCCGTTTGCCAGCAGCTTTTCGCAATGCATGAAGCACAGTGCTGTTTATCAACTCCCGAGATCAGGCTGGCAATACTATAGTGCCTATAAGAACATCCAATAGTCAAAGGTCTATGAAATACACATGGTATAGAGAGAAATAGTCCTATAATAACTTAAACTTCTTAACTGGGAATAACTGAAGACTCATGTTAAAAGGAACCACCAGCTTTCATATGTTCTCATGTTCTGAGCAAGGAACTTAAACATGAGCTTTTTAACATGGCACATATTGCACTTTTACTTTCTTCTCCAACATTGTGTTTTTGCATTATTTAAACCAAATTGAACATGTTTAATTATTTATTTGAGACTAAATTGATTTTATTTATGTATTATATTTAGTTAAAATAAAAGTGTTCGTTGTTCATTCAGTATTGTTGTAATTGTCATTATTACAAATATATATATATATAAAATCGGCCGATTAATCGGTATGGGCTTTTTTTTTAGGTCCTCCAATAATCGGTATCGGTATTGGCGTTGAATAATCAGCATTAAAGCAACACCATCACACCTCCTCCTCCATGCTTCACAGTGGGAACCACACATGCGGAGATCATCCGTTCACCTACTCTGTCTCACATTAGACACGGTACTTGGAACCAAAAATCTCTCATTTGGACTCATCAGACCAAAGGACAGATTTCCACCGGTCTAATGTCCATTGCTCGTGTTTTTTGGCCCAAGCAAGTCTCTTCTTATTATTGGTGTCCTTTAGTAATGGTTTCTTTGTAGCAATTTGACCGTGAAGGCCTGATTCACAGTCTCCTCTGAACAGTTGATGTTGAGATGTGCTTGTTACTTGAACTCTGTGAAGCATTTATTTTGGCTGCAATCTGGGGTGCAGGTAACTCTAATGAACTTATCCTCTGCAGCAGAGGTAACTATGGGTCTTCCTGTCCTGTGGTGGTCCTCATGAGTGCCAGTTTCATCATAACACTTGATGGTTTTTGCGACTGCACTTGAAGAAACTTTCAAAGTTCTTGAAATTTTCAGGCGGATTGACTAACCTTCATGTCTTAAAGTAATGATGGACTGTTGTTTCTCTTTGCTTATTTGCGCTGTTCTTGCCATAATATGGACTTGGTCCTTTACCAAATAGGGCTATCTTCTGTATACCAACCCTACATTGTCACAACACAACTGATTGGCTCAAATGCATTAAGAAGGAAAGAAATTCTACAAATTAACTTTTAAAAAGGCACACCTGTTAATTGAGATGCATTCCAGGTGACTAGCTCATGAAGCTGGTTGAGAGAATGCCAAGCGTGTGCACAGCTGTCATCAAGGCAAAGGGTGGCTACTTTGAAGAATCTCAAATATATAATATATTTAGATTTGTTTAACAGTTTTTTGGTTACTTCGTGATTCCATGATTCCATATGTGTTATTTCATAGTTTTAAAATCCCCAGCTACAATGAATGCAGCCTCAGGACATGTGGTTTCCAGTTTACATAGAGTCAAATAAAGTTATTTCAGGGACATCGATGTGTCTGGTTGGGGGGTAATATATGCGGCTGTGATTATAATCGAAGAGGATTCTCTTGGTAGATAATGCGGTCGGCATTTTCTTGTGAGGAATTCTAAGTCAGGTGAACAGAAGGACTTGAGTTCCTGTATGTTATTATGATCACCACACGTCTCGTTAATCATAAGGCATACCCCCCCACCCCTCTTCTTACCAGAAAGATGCTTGTTTTTGTCGGCGCGATGCGTGAAGAAACCAGCTGGCTGTACCGACTCCAATAGCGTGACTAGAGTGAGCCATGTTTCCGTGAAGCAAAGAACATTACAGTTTCTTATGTCTCTCTGGAATGCTACCCTTGCTCGGATTTCATCAACCTTGTTGTCAAGAAACTGGACATTTGCGAGTAGTATGCTCAGGAGTGATGCGCAATGTGCCCGTCTCCGGAGCCTGACCAGAAGACCACTTTGTCTGCCCCTTTTACGGCGTTGTTGTTTTGGTTCGCTGGCTGAGATCCGATCCATTGTCCTGGGTGGTGGGCAAAACAGAGGATCTGCTTCGGGAAAGTCGTATTCCTGGTCGTAATGATGGTGAGTTGACGTTGCTCTTATATCCAGTAGTTCCTCCCGACTGTATGTAATGAAACCTAAGATTACCTCGGGTACCAATGTAAGAAATAATACTGCATAGTTTCCTAGTAACGCGAAGCGAGGCGGCCATCTCTGTCGGCGCCGGAAGTTATAAGAGTTTATTAGCAAGTGCATCGGCGATGTCGTACCCACAGCAACTATTAAAACATTCCTAAACCAGAAACCGTGGATTGATGGCAGCATTCGCGTGAAACTGAAAGTGCAAACCACTGCTTTTCACCAGGGCAAGGTGACCAAACATGACTGAATACAAACAGTGGAGCTATTCCCTCCGCAAGGCAATCAAACAAGCTAAGCGTCACTATAGAGACAAAGTAGAGTCGCAATTCAACGGCTCAGACACAAGAGGTATGTGGCAGGGTCTACAGTCAATCACGGATTACAAAAAGAAAACCAGCCCCGTCACAGACCAGGATGTCTTGCTCCCAGACAGACTAAACAACTTCTTTGCTCGCTTTGAGGATAATACAGTGCCACTGACACGGCCCGCTACCAAAGCCTGCGGACTCTCCTTCACTGCAGCCGACGTGAGTAAAACATTTAAACATTTTAACCCTCGCTAGGCTGCAGGCCCAGACGGCATCCTCAGCCGCGTCCTCAGAGCATGCGCAGACCAGCTGGCTGGTGTGTTTACGAACATATTCAATCAATCCCTATCCCAGTCTGCTGTTCCCACATGCTTCAAGAGGGCCACCATTGTTCCTGTTCCCTGTTACCGCCCTGTAGCACTCACTTCCGTCATCATGAAGTGCTTTGAGAGACTAGTCAAGGACGATATCACCTCCAAACTACCTGACACCCTAGACCCACTCCAATTTGCTTACCACCCCAATAGGTCCACAGACGACGCAATCGCAACCACACTGCACACTGCCCAAACCCATCTGGACAGGAGGAATACAGTACCCATGTGAGAATGCTGTTCATCGACTACAGCTCAGCATTTAACACCACAGTACCCTCCAAATACGTCATCAAGCTCGAGACCCTGGGTCTTGACCCCGCCCTGTGCAACTGGGTACTGGACTTCCTGACGGGCCGCCCCCAGGTGGTGGGGGTAGGTAACAACATCTCCACCCTGCTGATCCTCAACCCTGGGTCCCCACAAGGGTGCGTTCTGAGCCATCTCCTGTACTCCCTGTTCACCCACGCCCGCATGGCCATGCACGCTTCTAACTCAATCATCAAGTTTGCAGACGACACTACAGTGGTAGGCTTGATTACCAACAACGACGAGACGGCCTACAGGGAGGAGGTGAGGGCCCCCGGAGTGTGGTGTCAGGAAAATAACCTCACACTCAATGTCAACAAAACAAAGGAAATGATTGTGGACTTCAGGAAACAGCAGAGGGAGCACCCCACATCCACATCAACGGAACAGTAGTGGAGAGGACACATCACTACACATCTCGGCGCACACATCACGGACAAACTGAATTGGTCCACCCACACAGACAGCGTGGTGAAGAAGGCGCAGCAGCGCCTCTTCAATCTCAGGAGGCTGAAGAAATTAGGCCTGTCACCAAAAGTATTCACAAACTTTTACAGATGCACAAAATCGAGAGCATCCTGTCAGGCTATATCACCGCCTGGTACGGCAACTGCTCCGCCCACAACCGTAAGGCTCTCCAGAGGGTAGTGAGGTCTGCAAAACGCATCACAGGGGGCAATCTACCTGCCCTCCAGGACACCTACACCACCCGATGTCACAGGAAGGCCATAAAGATCATCAAGGACAACAAACACCCGAGCCACTGCCTGTTCACCCCGCTATCATCCAGAAGGCGAGGTCAGTACAGGTGCATCAAAGCAGGGACCGAGAGACTGAAAAAAAGATTCTCAAGGCCATCAGACTGTTAAACAGCCACCACTAACATTGAGTGGCTGCTGCCAACATGCTGACTCAACTCCAGCCACTTTAATGTATCAAAATGTATCACTAGAGCCACTTTAAACAATGCCACTTAATATAATGTTTACATACCCTACATTGCTCATCTCATATGTATATACTGTACTCGATACCAACTACTGCATATTGCCTATGCCGTTCTGTATCATCACTAATTCATATATCTTTATATACATATACTTCATCCCTTTACACTGGTGTGTATAAGGTAGTTGTTGTGAAATTGTGAGGTTAGATTACTCGTTGGTTATTACTGCATTGTCGAAACTAGAAGCACAAGCATTTCGCTACACTCGCGTTAACATCTGCTAACCATGTGTATGTGACAAATTTAATTTAATCACTATTATTCTACAATGTAGAAAATATAAAAAATAAGGAAAAACTCTTGAATTAATAGGTGTATCCAAATGTTTGACTGGTACTGTACATTTGGTAATTCTTTGGTAATTCTTTGGTAATTTCCCAGTGAATATGCATGACATCGGTCTCTGCATTCATTTTGGTGTTTTCACAACTACGGTGACAAAAAAGCGTGATTTTATACTTCATTGAAGTTGCATTCATGTAATCTCAGCTAGCATTACTTTGGTGTACTTTGGTGTTGTGAAACTCATAGAAATGTATCCCTTTTCCACCATTACAGTTATGGTTTAGCCTTATATTGCTGTTTGGGGAATCATTTGTCTTTTTAATAGATTTTTTAATTTGTATATCTAGTAATCCCTTTAAATTCCTATGAATTAAATGTACAGTATAAATGCAATCCATCTAAATGCAATCCAACTTTATTATGTTGGGGAAAGGATTGTGACAGTTTTTGACGAGATCATACTGTATTAGCGGTTTTTAGATTAAATATTTTTTTGGGGGAGGGGGGGTGTTAACACACACACACAAAGGATTTTGAACTCATGTGATGTCCTTGTTGCTAGCTGGTCTAGTTCTCAACCCTGTGCATACAGTGGAGACAGAGTTGGCTGTAGGATTTCTCTCTGTCTGATCTACTCACTTCCTGGGTTGTGACCGGTCGCCTCTCATAATGGCCTGCTCTGTACCAATGTCCAGTCCAAATATAATGTGTTCAGCACACAAAGGAGACAGGGATGATCACATTTAAAAGCCAGGTGGTTCCGTTATAAATTGCTGTTCCCTTGTGATGGAACGGACTAGAAGCTTCACTTTTCTTCAAGTATCAGAATGATAATGTGCCCAGCCAAATGAAGTTATTATTGTCTAGAGCTGTCAGTCAGGGACGGGGGGACATGAGATCAGCTGAGCTAACTGTGGGTAATTATGGAGTTATTTTTAATTAAGGTAATCAAGGAATCAATTAGTCCTGCTTAGCAAATAAATGGTCAACTCAGCCGCTATTCTTTCACATTTTGAAACACAGTAAGCTTTGTGCCTCAATTAATGGTAGTAAAGCAGGAATGGTCCGTTTCCATTTTAGTACTCTTTACTCTGAAAGAGGTATTTTCATATTTTGTAACTCACTGCCTTTCAATTTTTGTCCTGAACTTTAAGTGATGAAATAGGTGGCGTCCTCTAGAGTCCTTCACTCTAGGGGTCTGGTTAGATTTAGGAAGAGTGATGTTTTCATCTTGCAACGCTGCCTCTAGAAATCTATTATTCATTCCATTTTTGTACTAGGAAAAGAGAGGTTGAACTTCCCCCCCGGAATAGGACAACATTGCATCTATTCACTCTCCACCTATTCTGAAATTGAGGTCAGCCCATGTGAATGGCATTGGGACCCCACATTGAAGTTCCTTAGTTGACCTGAAAACTGCCTGTGTTGTAAGTGTTGAGATGGTGCAGTGGAATGATGAGCTGTCCTTCAGTGATATTTAGACATTTTTAGGACCTCAACCCCAGTAGGCTTGTGTGCACACCTCAAATATAATCATATATACATACAGTGTATATATATACAGTGGGGAGAACAAGTATTTGATACTCTGTCGATTTTGCAGGTTTTCCTACATACAAAGCATGTAGAGGTCTGTAATTGTTATCATATGTACACTTCAACTGTGAGAGACGGAATCTAAAACAAAAATCCAGAAAATCCCATTTTATGGTTTTTAAGTAATTAATTTGCATTTTATTGCATGACATAAGTATTTCATACATCAGAAAAGCAGAACTTAATATTTGGTACAGAAACCTTTGTTTGCAATTACAGAGATCATACATTTCCTGTAGTTCTTGACCAGGTTTAAACACAATGCAGGATGGATTTTGGCCCATTCCTCCATACAGACCTTCTCCAGATCCTTCAGGTTTCGGGGTTCCAAAGATTTTCTATTGGGTTCAGGTCTGGAGACTGGCTAGGCCACTCCAGGACCTTGAGATGCTTCTTACGGAGCCACTCCTTAGTTGCCCTGGCTGTGTGTTTCGGGTTGTTGTCATGCTGGAAGACCCAGCCACGACCCATCTTCAATGCTCTTACTGAGGGAAGGAGGTTGTTGGCCAAGATCTTGCGATACATGGCCACATCCATCCTCCCCTCAATACGGTGCAGTCGTCCTGTCCCCTTTGCAGAAAAGCATCCCCAAAGAATGATGTTTCCACCTCCATGCTTCACGGTTGGGATGGTGTTCTTGGGGTTGTACACATCCTTCTTCTTCCTCCAAACACGGCGAGTGGAGTTCAGATCAAAAAGCTATATTTTTGTCTCATCAGACCACATAACCTTCTCCCATTCCTCCTCTGGATCATCCAGATGGTCAGTGGCAAACTTCAGACAGGCCTGGACATGCGCTGGCTTGAGCAGGGGGACCTTGCATACACTGCAGGATTTTAATCCATGATGGCGTAGTGTGTTACTAATGGTTTTCTTTGAGACTGTGATCCCAGCTCTCTTCAGGTCATTGACCAGGTCCTGCCGTGTAGTTCTGGGGTGATCCCTCACCAACTTCATGATCATTGATGTGAGATCTTGGTGAGATCGAGGTGAGATCTTGCATGGTGCCCCAGACTGAGGGTGATTGACCGTCATCTTGAACTTCTTCCATTTTCTAATAATTGCGCCAACAGT